>NW_027207666.1:0-152703 GCF_963455315.2 Globicephala melas | reverse complement strand
GAATTACAGAACAGAACAGCGTCTCAAATTTAGAAAACCAACTTATGCTTGCTTAAGGGGAAAGGTGAGTTGGGGTGCTGCATAAAACCAGAGATTGAAATGAGCACAGATAAAGTTCCTTAAGCCAAATATGGAATAGACAAGAGCTACTCCTTGCTCAACGAAATGGACTCAACACCCCATATTAAACGCCTAAGAATGTACCTGACTAGTAAGTATCTTAAAACCTATGGATTGCTATGTCTCCGAAAGAGAATCAAGCATGTGTACAGGGGCATAAACGCAGCAGTGATAGGATTGGAGAGGTTCGGTGAACAAATGAAGACCCTTTGAAGTCATATTGCATGGTACCCATTCCACGGGTCTCAACTCTCCAGGTTTAAGGTATTCTTCCTTCAGCTAAAACATGCATGTGGAACCCAGAGTATGATCAACCGTGTGAACGGGAGACGTGTTCAAATATGTCTCAGTTTTCCTCCCCTGGTACTCGGGTGCAACATTCCAGACGCTTTACTAACACTCTCCCCACTTGGAGAGTCAGCGCCTTTAACCTCCTGTTTGGCCCAGTTTGCAATTTCTGCGGAAGATGAACAGGAATAGGGAGAACCAATGAGAGACTAGCTGGAGGTGTCTGGACGGGCAAATTTAACTCTCATTTCCCACCAGGAAGAGGAAATAACCAAAGGCTCAGCGTGCCGTGCCGGAACCAGATTAGGGCCTGAAGCCATCCTGCGGTGTTGCGGCCAGATCACAAGAAAGTGAGTTGAAGAAAGGAGCTCAGGGGCACTGTAATTCACAAACCTGCAGAGTTATAAATGACAGCTATTGTCCAAAAATATACTGAAGTAAGGCTGCCAAGAGGACTTGAAAGCGGGGCAGAATTGCAGGAAACCGATTTCAGGAGGTAGACTGGAATTGCTTTGAAAGCATAGGAAAAGAGGCAGAACGTCCACAATGATGCACTTGGCCAAAAAGGGCGTATGCGTTTTTTCCTGAATATATTCAGGAAAAAACGCATACGCCCTTTTTGGCCAACCAAGCAAGCTTGCAAAGGAAATCTGCACTACAATGAAGTCTCACTTCCCCCCGGTCAAAAGGGCCATCTGAAAAAAGTGTAAAATCCAGAAAGGCAGGACAGGCCATGGAGAACTGGGAGCCTTGTTATGCTGATGGGCGGGATGTAAATTGCCAACAGACACTCGGGAGAAGTGTATGGTGTTTCCTGAAACATCTAAAAAACAAAGCAACAGAGCCTAGGGCACTTCCACTTATGGTCCTATAGCTTCGGGAAATTAAAATCAAAAAGACACAGCCACCCCAAAGTTTGGGACGCCTCTGTTTACAAGAACCTCGTTTACAGTACAAGTTCAATATCACAGAAAGTGAAAAATGGATAAAGAACTTGTGGTACTTACGTACAATGCAGTATCACTCAGCAATGAAATCTATGTCATCAGTCCCGTAGCAGCATAATGAGTGGATTCAGGTACGATGATTCTAACTGAAATAAGTCACACAGAAAAAGAAACATCATAAGATATCACTAATACACGGAATGTAAACTTGGCTACACAGGAACTGAATTCCAAAACAGAACAGGGTCTCAAATTTAGAAAACCAACTTATGCTTGCTTAAGGGGAAAGGTGAGTTGGGGTGCTGCATAAAACCAGAGATTGAAATGAGCACAGATAAAGTTCCTTAAGCCAAATATGGAATAGACAAGAGCTACTCCTTGCTCAACGAAATGGACTCAACACCGCATATTAAACGCCTAAGAATGTACCTGACTAGTAAGTATCTTAAAACCTATGGATTGCTATGTCTCCGAAAGAGAATCAAGCATGTGTACAGGGGCATAAACGCAGCAGTGATAGGATTGGAGAGGTTCGGTGAGCAAATGAAGATCCTTTGAAGTCATATTGCATGGTACCCATTCCACGGGTCTCAACTCTCCAGGTTTAAGGTATTCTTCCTTCAGCTAAAACATGCATGTGGAACCCAGAGTATGATCAACCGTGTGAACGGGAGACGTGTTCAAATATGTCTCAGTTTTCCTCCCCTGGTACTCGGGTGCAACATTCCAGACGCTTTACTAACACTCTCCACACTTGGAGAGTCCGTCCCTTTAACTTCCTGTTTGGCCCAGTTTGCAATTTCTGCGGAAGATGAACAGGAATAGGGAACACCAATGAGAGACTAGCTGGAGGTATCTGGACGGGCAAATTTAACTCTCATTTCCCACCAGGAAGAGGAAATAACCAAAGGCTCAGCGTGCCGTGCCGGAACCAGATTAGGGCCTGAAGCCATCCTGCGGTGTTGCGGCCAGATCACAAGAAAGTGAGTTGAAGAAAGGAGCTCAGGGGCACTGTAATTCACAAACCTGCAGAGTTATAAATGACAGCTATCGTCCAAAAATATACTGAAGTAAGGCTGCCAAGAGGACTTGAAAGCGGGGCAGAATTGCAGGAAACCGATTTCAGGAGGTAGACTGGAATTGCATTGAAAGCATAGGAAAAGAGGCAGAACGTCCACAATGATGCACTTGGCCAAAAAGGGCATATGCGTTTTTTCCTGAATATATTCAGGAAAAAACGCATACGCCCTTTTTGGCCAACCAAGCAAGCTTGCAAAGGAAATCTGCACTACAATGAAGTCTCACTTCCCCCCGGTCAAAAGGGCCATCTGAAAAAAGTGTAAAATCCAGAAAGGCAGGACAGGCCATGGAGAACTGGGAGCCTTGTTATGCTGATGGGCGGGATGTAAATTGCCAACAGACACTCGGGAGAAGTGTATGGTGTTTCCTGAAACATCTAAAAAACAAAGCAACAGAGCCTAGGGCACTTCCACTTATGGTCCTATAGCTTCGGGAAATTAAAATCAAAAAGACACAGCCACCCCAAAGTTTGGGACGCCTCTGTTTACAAGAACCTCGTTTACAGTACAAGTTCAACATCGCAGAAAGTGAAAAATGGATAAAGAACATGTGGTATTTACTTACAAAGCAATATCACTCAGCAATGAAATCTATGTCATCAGGCCCTTAGCAGCACAATGAGTGGATTCAAGTATGATGATTCTAACTGAAATAAGTCACACAGAAAAAGAAATATCATAAGATATCAGTAATACACGGAATGTAAACTTGGCTACACAGGAACTGAATTACAGAACAGAACAGCGTCTCAAATTTAGAAAACCAACTTATGCTTGCTTAAGGGGAAAGGTGAGTTGGGGTGCTGCATAAAACCAGAGATTGAAATGAGCACAGATAAAGTTCCTTAAGCCAAATATGGAATAGACAAGAGCTACTCCTTGCTCAACGAAATGGACTCAACACCCCATATTAAACGCCTAAGAATGTACCTGACTAGTAAGTATCTTAAAACCTATGGATTGCTATGTCTCCGAAAGAGAATCAAGCATGTGTACAGGGGCATAAACGCAGCAGTGATAGGATTGGAGAGGTTCGGTGAACAAATGAAGACCCTTTGAAGTCATATTGCATGGTACCCATTCCACGGGTCTCAACTCTCCAGGTTTAAGGTATTCTTCCTTCAGCTAAAACATGCATGTGGAACCCAGAGTATGATCAACCGTGTGAACGGGAGACGTGTTCAAATATGTCTCAGTTTTCCTCCCCTGGTACTCGGGTGCAACATTCCAGACGCTTTACTAACACTCTCCCCACTTGGAGAGTCAGCGCCTTTAACCTCCTGTTTGGCCCAGTTTGCAATTTCTGCGGAAGATGAACAGGAATAGGGAGAACCAATGAGAGACTAGCTGGAGGTGTCTGGACGGGCAAATTTAACTCTCATTTCCCACCAGGAAGAGGAAATAACCAAAGGCTCAGCGTGCCGTGCCGGAACCAGATTAGGGCCTGAAGCCATCCTGCGGTGTTGCGGCCAGATCACAAGAAAGTGAGTTGAAGAAAGGAGCTCAGGGGCACTGTAATTCACAAACCTGCAGAGTTATAAATGACAGCTATTGTCCAAAAATATACTGAAGTAAGGCTGCCAAGAGGACTTGAAAGCGGGGCAGAATTGCAGGAAACCGATTTCAGGAGGTAGACTGGAATTGCTTTGAAAGCATAGGAAAAGAGGCAGAACGTCCACAATGATGCACTTGGCCAAAAAGGGCGTATGCGTTTTTTCCTGAATATATTCAGGAAAAAACGCATACGCCCTTTTTGGCCAACCAAGCAAGCTTGCAAAGGAAATCTGCACTACAATGAAGTCTCACTTCCCCCCGGTCAAAAGGGCCATCTGAAAAAAGTGTAAAATCCAGAAAGGCAGGACAGGCCATGGAGAACTGGGAGCCTTGTTATGCTGATGGGCGGGATGTAAATTGCCAACAGACACTCGGGAGAAGTGTATGGTGTTTCCTGAAACATCTAAAAAACAAAGCAACAGAGCCTAGGGCACTTCCACTTATGGTCCTATAGCTTCGGGAAATTAAAATCAAAAAGACACAGCCACCCCAAAGTTTGGGACGCCTCTGTTTACAAGAACCTCGTTTACAGTACAAGTTCAATATCACAGAAAGTGAAAAATGGATAAAGAACTTGTGGTACTTACGTACAATGCAGTATCACTCAGCAATGAAATCTATGTCATCAGTCCCGTAGCAGCATAATGAGTGGATTCAGGTACGATGATTCTAACTGAAATAAGTCACACAGAAAAAGAAACATCATAAGATATCACTAATACACGGAATGTAAACTTGGCTACACAGGAACTGAATTCCAAAACAGAACAGGGTCTCAAATTTAGAAAACCAACTTATGCTTGCTTAAGGGGAAAGGTGAGTTGGGGTGCTGCATAAAACCAGAGATTGAAATGAGCACAGATAAAGTTCCTTAAGCCAAATATGGAATAGACAAGAGCTACTCCTTGCTCAACGAAATGGACTCAACACCGCATATTAAACGCCTAAGAATGTACCTGACTAGTAAGTATCTTAAAACCTATGGATTGCTATGTCTCCGAAAGAGAATCAAGCATGTGTACAGGGGCATAAACGCAGCAGTGATAGGATTGGAGAGGTTCGGTGAGCAAATGAAGATCCTTTGAAGTCATATTGCATGGTACCCATTCCACGGGTCTCAACTCTCCAGGTTTAAGGTATTCTTCCTTCAGCTAAAACATGCATGTGGAACCCAGAGTATGATCAACCGTGTGAACGGGAGACGTGTTCAAATATGTCTCAGTTTTCCTCCCCTGGTACTCGGGTGCAACATTCCAGACGCTTTACTAACACTCTCCACACTTGGAGAGTCCGTCCCTTTAACTTCCTGTTTGGCCCAGTTTGCAATTTCTGCGGAAGATGAACAGGAATAGGGAACACCAATGAGAGACTAGCTGGAGGTATCTGGACGGGCAAATTTAACTCTCATTTCCCACCAGGAAGAGGAAATAACCAAAGGCTCAGCGTGCCGTGCCGGAACCAGATTAGGGCCTGAAGCCATCCTGCGGTGTTGCGGCCAGATCACAAGAAAGTGAGTTGAAGAAAGGAGCTCAGGGGCACTGTAATTCACAAACCTGCAGAGTTATAAATGACAGCTATCGTCCAAAAATATACTGAAGTAAGGCTGCCAAGAGGACTTGAAAGCGGGGCAGAATTGCAGGAAACCGATTTCAGGAGGTAGACTGGAATTGCATTGAAAGCATAGGAAAAGAGGCAGAACGTCCACAATGATGCACTTGGCCAAAAAGGGCATATGCGTTTTTTCCTGAATATATTCAGGAAAAAACGCATACGCCCTTTTTGGCCAACCAAGCAAGCTTGCAAAGGAAATCTGCACTACAATGAAGTCTCACTTCCCCCCGGTCAAAAGGGCCATCTGAAAAAAGTGTAAAATCCAGAAAGGCAGGACAGGCCATGGAGAACTGGGAGCCTTGTTATGCTGATGGGCGGGATGTAAATTGCCAACAGACACTCGGGAGAAGTGTATGGTGTTTCCTGAAACATCTAAAAAACAAAGCAACAGAGCCTAGGGCACTTCCACTTATGGTCCTATAGCTTCGGGAAATTAAAATCAAAAAGACACAGCCACCCCAAAGTTTGGGACGCCTCTGTTTACAAGAACCTCGTTTACAGTACAAGTTCAATATCACAGAAAGTGAAAAATGGATAAAGAACTTGTGGTACTTACGTACAATGCAGTATCACTCAGCAATGAAATCTATGTCATCAGGCCCGTAGCAGCATAATGAGTGGATTCAGGTACGATGATTCTAACTGAAATAAGTCACACAGAAAAAGAAACATCATAAGATATCACTAATACACGGAATGTAAACTTGGCTACACAGGAACTGAATTCCAAAACAGAACAGGGTCTCAAATTTAGAAAACCAACTTATGCTTGCTTAAGGGGAAAGGTGAGTTGGGGTGCTGCATAAAACCAGAGATTGAAATGAGCACAGATAAAGTTCCTTAAGCCAAATATGGAATAGACAAGAGCTACTCCTTGCTCAACGAAATGGACTCAACACCGCATATTAAACGCCTAAGAATGTACCTGACTAGTAAGTATCTTAAAACCTATGGATTGCTATGTCTCCGAAAGAGAATCAAGCATGTGTACAGGGGCATAAACGCAGCAGTGATAGGATTGGAGAGGTTCGGTGAGCAAATGAAGATCCTTTGAAGTCATATTGCATGGTACCCATTCCACGGGTCTCAACTCTCCAGGTTTAAGGTATTCTTCCTTCAGCTAAAACATGCATGTGGAACCCAGAGTATGATCAACCGTGTGAACGGGAGACGTGTTCAAATATGTCTCAGTTTTCCTCCCCTGGTACTCGGGTGCAACATTCCAGACGCTTTACTAACACTCTCCACACTTGGAGAGTCCGTCCCTTTAACTTCCTGTTTGGCCCAGTTTGCAATTTCTGCGGAAGATGAACAGGAATAGGGAACACCAATGAGAGACTAGCTGGAGGTATCTGGACGGGCAAATTTAACTCTCATTTCCCACCAGGAAGAGGAAATAACCAAAGGCTCAGCGTGCCGTGCCGGAACCAGATTAGGGCCTGAAGCCATCCTGCGGTGTTGCGGCCAGCTGAAAAGAAAGCGAGTTGAAGAAAGGAGCTCAGGGGCACTGTAATTCACAAACCTGCAGAGTTATAAATGACAGCTATCGTCCAAAAATATACTGAAGTAAGGCTGCCAAGAGGACTTGAAAGCGGGGCAGAATTGCAGGAAACCGATTTCAGGAGGTAGACTGGAATTGCTTTGAAAGCATAGGAAAAGAGGCAGAACGTCCACAATGATGCACTTGGCCAAAAAGGGCGTATGCGTTTTTTCCTGAATATATTCAGGAAAAAACGCATACGCCCTTTTTGGCCAACCAAGCAAGCTTGCAAAGGAAATCTGCACTACAATGAAGTCTCACTTCCCCCCGGTCAAAAGGGCCATCTGAAAAAAGTGTAAAATCCAGAAAGGCAGGACAGGCCATGGAGAACTGGGAGCCTTGTTATGCTGATGGGCGGGATGTAAATTGCCAACAGACACTCGGGAGAAGTGTATGGTGTTTCCTGAAACATCTATACAACAAAGCAACAGAGCCTAGGGCACTTCCACTTATGGTCCTATAGCTTCGGGAAATTAAAATCAAAAAGACACAGCCACCCAAAAGTTTGGGACGCCTCTGTTTACAAGAACCTCGTTTACAGTACAAGTTCAACATCGCAGAAAGTGAAAAATGGATAAAGAACATGTGGTATTTACTTACAAAGCAATATCACTCAGCAATGAAATCTATGTCATCAGGCCCTTAGCAGCACAATGAGTGGATTCAAGTATGATGATTCTAACTGAAATAAGTCACACAGAAAATGAAATATCATAAGATATCAGTAATACACGGAATGTAAACTTGGCTACACAGGAACTGAATTACAGAACAGAACAGCGTCTCAAATTTAGAAAACCAACTTATGCTTGCTTAAGGGGAAAGGTGAGTTGGGGTGCTGCATAAAACCAGAGATTGAAATGAGCACAGATAAAGTTCCTTAAGCCAAATATGGAATAGACAAGAGCTACTCCTTGCTCAACGAAATGGACTCAACACCCCATATTAAACGCCTAAGAATGTACCTGACTAGTAAGTATCTTAAAACCTATGGATTGCTATGTCTCCGAAAGAGAATCAAGCATGTGTACAGGGGCATAAACGCAGCAGTGATAGGATTGGAGAGGTTCGGTGAACAAATGAAGACCCTTTGAAGTCATATTGCATGGTACCCATTCCACGGGTCTCAACTCTCCAGGTTTAAGGTATTCTTCCTTCAGCTAAAACATGCATGTGGAACCCAGAGTATGATCAACCGTGTGAACGGGAGACGTGTTCAAATATGTCTCAGTTTTCCTCCCCTGGTACTCGGGTGCAACATTCCAGACGCTTTACTAACACTCTCCCCACTTGGAGAGTCAGCGCCTTTAACCTCCTGTTTGGCCCAGTTTGCAATTTCTGCGGAAGATGAACAGGAATAGGGAGAACCAATGAGAGACTAGCTGGAGGTGTCTGGACGGGCAAATTTAACTCTCATTTCCCACCAGGAAGAGGAAATAACCAAAGGCTCAGCGTGCCGTGCCGGAACCAGATTAGGGCCTGAAGCCATCCTGCGGTGTTGCGGCCAGATCACAAAAAAGTGAGTTGAAGAAAGGAGCTCAGGGGCACTGTAATTCACAAACCTGCAGAGTTATAAATGACAGCTATTGTCCAAAAATATACTGAAGTAAGGCTGCCAAGAGGACTTGAAAGCGGGGCAGAATTGCAGGAAACCGATTTCAGGAGGTAGACTGGAATTGCTTTGAAAGCATAGGAAAAGAGGCAGAACGTCCACAATGATGCACTTGGCCAAAAAGGGCGTATGCGTTTTTTCCTGAATATATTCAGGAAAAAACGCATACGCCCTTTTTGGCCAACCAAGCAAGCTTGCAAAGGAAATCTGCACTACAATGAAGTC
The DNA here is from genome assembly GCF_963455315.2 of Globicephala melas. Lineage (NCBI taxonomy): Eukaryota > Metazoa > Chordata > Mammalia > Artiodactyla > Delphinidae > Globicephala > Globicephala melas. The sequence goes on along the minus strand of NW_027207666.1, from coordinate 143,727 downwards.
TCACTTCCCCCCGGTCAAAAGGGCCATCTGAAAAAAGTGTAAAATCCAGAAAGGCAGGACAGGCCATGGAGAACTGGGAGCCTTGTTATGCTGATGGGCGGGATGTAAATTGCCAACAGCCACTCGGGAGAAGTGTATGGTGTTTCCTGAAACATCTAAAAAACAAAGCAACAGAGCCTAGGGCACTTCCACTTATGGTCCTATAGCTTAGGGAAATTAAAATCAAAAAGACACAGCCACCCCAAAGTTTGGGACGCCTCTGTTTACAAGAACCTCGTTTACAGTACAAGTTCAACATCGCAGAAAGTGAAAAATGGATAAAGAACATGTGGTATTTACTTACAAAGCAATATCACTCAGCAATGAAATCTATGTCATCAGGCCCTTAGCAGCACAATGAGTGGATTCAGGTATGATGATTCTAACTGAAATAAGTCACACAGAAAAAGAAACATCATAAGATATCAGTAATACACGGAATGTAAACTTGGCTACACAGGAACTGAATTCCAAAACAGAACAGGGTCTCAAATTTAGAAAACCAACTTATGCTTGCTTAAGGGGAAAGGTGAGTTGGGGTGCTGCATAAAACCAGAGATTGAAATGAGCACAGATAAAGTTCCTTAAGCCAAATATGGAATAGACAAGAGCTACTCCTTGCTCAACGAAATGGACTGAACACCGCATATTAAACGCCTAAGAATGAACCTGACTAGTAAGTATCTTAAAACCTATGGATTGCTATGTCTCCGAAAGAGAATCAAGCATGTGTACAGGGGCATAAACGCAGCAGTGATAGGATTGGAGAGTTTCGGTGAACAAATGAAGACCCTTTGAAGTCATATTCCATGGTACCCATTACACGGGTCTCAACTCTCCAGGTTTAAGGTATTCTTCCTTCAGCTAAAACATGCATGTGGAACCCAGAGTATGATCAACCGTGTGAACGGGAGACGTGTTCAAATATGTCTCAGTTTTCCTCCCCTGGTACTCGGGTGCAACATTCCAGATGCTTTACTAACACTCTCCCCACTTGGAGAGTCAGTGCCTTTAACCTCCTGTTTGGCCCAGTTTGCAATTTCTGCGGAAGATGAACAGGAATAGCGAGAACCAATGAGAGACTAGCTGGAGGTGTCTGGACGGGCAAATTTAACTCTCATTTCCCACCAGGAAGAGGAAATAACCAAAGGCTCAGCGTGCCGTGCCGGAATCAGATTAGGGCCTGAAGCCATCCTGCGGTGTTGCGGCCAGCTCACAAGAAAGCGAGTTTAACAAAGGAGCTCAGGGGCACTGTAATTCACAAACCTGCAGAGTTATAAATGACAGCTATCGTCCAAAAATATACTGAAGTAAGGCTGCCAAGAGGACTTGAAAGCAGGGCAGAATTGCAGGAAACCGATTTCAGGAGGTAGACTGGAATTGCTTTGAAAGCATAGGAAAAGAGGCAGAACGTCCACAATGATGCACTTGGCCAAAAAGGGCGTATGCGTTTTTTCCTGAATATATTCAGGAAAAAACGCATACGCCCTTTTTGGCCAACCAAGCAAGCTTGCAAAGGAAATCTGCACTACAATGAAGTCTCACTTCCCCCCGGTCAAAAGGGCCATCTGAAAAAAGTGTAAAATCCAGAAAGGCAGGACAGGCCATGGAGAACTGGGAGCCTTGTTATGCTGATGGGCGGGATGTAAATTGCCAACAGCCACTCGGGAGAAGTGTATGGTGTTTCCTGAAACATCTATACAACAAAGCAACAGAGCCTAGGGCACTTCCACTTATGGTCCTATAGCTTAGGGAAATTAAAATCAAAAAGACACAGCCACCCCAAAGTTTGGGACGCCTCTGTTTACAAGAACCTCGTTTACAGTACAAGTTCAACATCGCAGAAAGTGAAAAATGGATAAAGAACATGTGGTATTTACTTACAAAGCAATATCACTCAGCAATGAAATCTATGTCATCAGGCCCTTAGCAGCACAATGAGTGGATTCAGGTATGATGATTCTAACTGAAATAAGTCACACAGAAAAAGAAACATCATAAGATATCAGTAATACACGGAATGTAAACTTGGCTACACAGGAACTGAATTACAGAACAGAACAGTGTCTCAAATTTAGAAAACCAACTTATGCTTGCTTAAGGGTAAAGGTGAGTTGGGGTGCTGCATAAAACCAGAGATTGAAACGAGCACAGATAAAGTTCCTTAAGCCAAATATGGAATAGACAAGAGCTACTCCTTGCTCAACAAAATTGACTCAACACCGCATATTAAACGCCTAAGAATGTACCTGACTAGTAAGTATCTTAAAACCTATGGATTGCTATCTCTCCGAAAGAGAATCAAGCATGTGTACAGGGGCATAAACGCAGCAGTGTTAGGATTGGAGAGGTTCGGTGAGCAAATGAAGACCCTTTGAAGTCATATTCCATGGTACCCATTCCACGGGTTTCAACTACCCAGGTTTAAGGTATTCTTCCTTCAGCTAAAACATGCATGTGGAACCTAGAGTATGATCAACCATGTGATCGGGAGACGTGTTCAAATATGTCTCAGTTTTCGTACCCTGGTACTCGGGTGCAACATTCCAGAGGCTTTACTAACACTCTCCCGACTTGGAGAGTCAGTCCCTTTAACCTCCTGTTTGGCCCAGTTTGCAATTTCTGCGGAAGATGAACAGGAATAGCGAGAACCAATGAGAGACTAGGTGGAGGTGTCTGGACGGGCAAATTTAACTCTCATTTCCCACCAGGAAGAGGAAATAACCAAAGGCTCAGCGAGCCGTGCCGGAACCAGATTAGGGCCTGAAGCCATCCTGCGGTGTTGCGGCCAGGTCACAAGAAAGCGAGTTGAAGAAAGGAGCTCAGGGGCACTGTAATTCACAAACCTGCAGAGTTATAAATGACAGCTATCGTCCAAAAATATACTGAAGTAAGGCTGCCAAGAGGACTTGAAAGCGGGGCAGAATTGCAGGAAACCGATTTCAGGAGGTAGACTGGAATTGCTTTGAAAGCATAGGAAAAGAGGCAGAACGTCCACAATGATGCACTTGGCCAAAAAGGGCGTATGCGTTTTTTCCTGAATATATTCAGGAAAAAACGCATACGCCCTTTTTGGCCAACCAAGCAAGCTTGCAAAGGAAATCTGCACTACAATGAAGTCTCACTTCCCCCCGGTCAAAAGGGCCATCTGAAAAAAGTGTAAAATCCAGAAAGGCAGGACAGGCCATGGAGAACTGGGAACCTTGTTATGCTGATGGGCGGGATGTAAATTGCCAACAGCCACTCGGGAGAAGTGTATGGTGTTTCCTGAAACATCTAAAAAACAAAGCAACAGAGCCTAGGGCACTTCCACTTATGGTCCTATAGCTTAGGGAAATTAAAATCAAAAAGACACAGCCACCCCAAAGTTTGGGACGCCTCTGTTTACAAGAACCTCGTTTACCATACAAGTTCAATATCACAGAAAGTGAAAAATGGTTAAAGAACTTGTGGTACTTACGTACAATGCAATATCACTCAGCAATGAAATCTATGTCATCAGGCCCATAGCAGCATAATGAGTGGATTCAGGTACGATGATTCTAACTGAAATAAGTCACACAGAAAAAGAAACATCATAAGATATCAGTAATACACGGAATGTAAACTTGGGTACACAGGGACTGAATTCCAAAACAGAACAGGGTCTCAAATTTAGAAAACCAACTTATGCTTGCTTAAGGGGAAAGGTGAGTTGGGGTGCTGCATAAAACCAGAGATTGAAATGAGCACAGATAAAGTTCCTTAAGCCAAATATGGAATAGACAAGAGCTACTCCTTGCTAAACGAAATGGACTCAACACCCCATATTAAACACCTAAGAATGTACCTGACTAGTAAGTATCTTAAAACCTATGGATTGCTATGTCTCTAAAAGAGAATCAAGAGTGTGTACAGGGGCATAAACGCAGCAGTGATAGGATTGGAGAGGTTCGGTGAGCAAATGAAGACCCTTTGAAGTCATATTGCATGGTACCCATTCCACGGGTCTCAACTCTCCAGGTTTAAGGTATTCTTCCTTCAGCTAAAACATGCATGTGGAACCCAGAGTATGAACAACCATGTGAACGGGAGACGTGTTCAAATATGTCTCAGTTTTCCTCCCCTGGTACTCGGGTGCAACATTCCAGACGCTTTACTAACACTCTCCCCACTTGGAGAGTCAGCGCCTTTAACCTCCTGTTTGGCCCAGTTTGCAATTTCTGCGGAAGATGAACAGGAATAGGGAACACCAATGAGAGACTAGCTGGAGGTGTCTGGACGGGCAAATTTAACTCTCATTTCCCACCAGGAAGAGGAAATAACCAAAGGCTCAGCGTGCCGTGCCGGAACCAGATTAGGGCCTGAAGCCATCCTGCGGTGTTGCGACCAACTCAAAAGAAAGCGAGTTGAAGAAAGGAGCTCAGGGGCACTGTAATTCACAAACCTGCAGAGTTATAAATGACAGCTATCGTCCAAAAATATACTGAAGTAAGGCTGCCAAGAGGACTTGAAAGCGGGGCAGAATTGCAGGAAACCGATTTCAGGAGGTAGACTGGAATTGCTTTGAAAGCATAGGAAAAGAGGCAGAACGTCCACAATGATGCACTTGGCCAAAAAGGGCGTATGCGTTTTTTCCTGAATATATTCAGGAAAAAACGCATACGCCCTTTTTGGCCAACCAAGCAAGCTTGCAAAGGAAATCTGCACTACAATGAAGTCTCACTTCCCCCCGGTCAAAAGGGCCATCTGAAAAAAGTGTAAAATCCAGAAAGGCAGGACAGGCCATGGAGAACTGGGAGCCTTGTTATGCTGATGGGCGGGATGTAAATTGCCAACAGCCACTCGGGAGAAGTGTATGGTGTTTCCTGAAACATCTAAAAAACAAAGCAACAGAGCCTAGGGCACTTCCACTTATGGTCCTATAGCTTAGGGAAATTAAAATCAAAAAGACACAGCCACCTCAAAGTTTGGGACGCCTCTGTTTACAAGAACCTCGTTTACAGTACAAGTTCAACATCGCAGAAAGTGAAAAATGGATAAAGAACATGTGGTATTTACTTACAAAGCAATATCACTCAGCAATGAAATCTATGTCATCAGGCCCTTAGCAGCACAATGAGTGGATTCAGGTATGATGATTCTAACTGAAATAAGTCACACAGAAAAAGAAACATCATAAGATATCAGTAATACACGGAATGTAAACTTGGCTACACAGGAACTGAATTCCAAAACAGAACAGGGTCTCAAATTTAGAAAACCAACTTATGCTTGCTTAAGGGGAAAGGTGAGTTGGGGTGCTGCATAAAACCAGAGATTGAAATGAGCACAGATAAAGTTCCTTAAGCCAAATATGGAATAGACAAGAGCTACTCCTTGCTCAACGAAATGGACTGAACACCGCATATTAAACGCCTAAGAATGAACCTGACTAGTAAGTATCTTAAAACCTATGGATTGCTATGTCTCCGAAAGAGAATCAAGCATGTGTACAGGGGCATAAACGCAGCAGTGATAGGATTGGAGAGTTTCGGTGAGCAAATGAAGACCCTTTGAAGTCATATTCCATGGTACCCATTACACGGGTCTCAACTCTCCAGGTTTAAGGTATTCTTCCTTCAGCTAAAACATGCATGTGGAACCCAGAGTATGATCAACCGTGTGAACGGGAGACGTGTTCAAATATGTCTCAGTTTTCCTCCCCTGGTACTCGGGTGCAACATTCCAGATGCTTTACTAACACTCTCCCCACTTGGAGAGTCAGTGCCTTTAACCTCCTGTTTGGCCCAGTTTGCAATTTCTGCGGAAGATGAACAGGAATAGCGAGAACCAATGAGAGACTAGCTGGAGGTGTCTGGACGGGCAAATTTAACTCTCATTTCCCACCAGGAAGAGGAAATAACCAAAGGCTCAGCGTGCCGTGCCGGAATCAGATTAGGGCCTGAAGCCATCCTGCGGTGTTGCGGCCAGCTCACAAGAAAGCGAGTTTAACAAAGGAGCTCAGGGGCACTGTAATTCACAAACCTGCAGAGTTATAAATGACAGCTATCGTCCAAAAATATACTGAAGTAAGGCTGCCAAGAGGACTTGAAAGCAGGGCAGAATTGCAGGAAACCGATTTCAGGAGGTAGACTGGAATTGCTTTGAAAGCATAGGAAAAGAGGCAGAACGTCCACAATGATGCACTTGGCCAAAAAGGGCGTATGCGTTTTTTCCTGAATATATTCAGGAAAAAACGCATACGCCCTTTTTGGCCAACCAAGCAAGCTTGCAAAGGAAATCTGCACTACAATGAAGTCTCATTTCCCCCCGGTCAAAAGGGCCATCTGAAAAAAGTGTAAAATCCAGAAAGGCAGGACAGGCCATGGAGAACTGGGAGCCTTGTTATGCTGATGGGCGGGATGTAAATTGCCAACAGCCACTCGGGAGAAGTGTATGGTTTTTCCTGAAACATCTAAAAAACAAAGCAACAGAGCCTAGGGCACTTCCACTTATGGTCCTATAGCTTAGGGAAATTAAAATCAAAAAGACACAGCCACCCCAAAGTTTGGGACGCCTCTGTTTACAAGAACCTCGTTTACAGTACAAGTTCAACATCGCAGAAAGTGAAAAATGGATAAAGAACATGTGGTATTTACTTACAAAGCAATATCACTCAGCAATGAAATCTATGTCATCAGGCCCTTAGCAGCACAATGAGTGGATTCAGGTATGATGATTCTAACTGAAATAAGTCACACAGAAAAAGAAACATCATAAGATATCAGTAATACACGGAATGTAAACTTGGCTACACAGGAACTGAATTACAGAACAGAACAGTGTCTCAAATTTAGAAAACCAACTTATGCTTGCTTAAGGGTAAAGGTGAGTTGGGGTGCTGCATAAAACCAGAGATTGAAACGAGCACAGATAAAGTTCCTTAAGCCAAATATGGAATAGACAAGAGCTACTCCTTGCTCAACAAAATTGACTCAACACCGCATATTAAACGCCTAAGAATGTACCTGACTAGTAAGTATCTTAAAACCTATGGATTGCTATCTCTCCGAAAGAGAATCAAGCATGTGTACAGGGGCATAAACGCAGCAGTGTTAGGATTGGAGAGGTTCGGTGAGCAAATGAAGACCCTTTGAAGTCATATTCCATGGTACCCATTCCACGGGTTTCAACTACCCAGGTTTAAGGTATTCTTCCTTCAGCTAAAACATGCATGTGGAACCTAGAGTATGATCAACCATGTGATCGGGAGACGTGTTCAAATATGTCTCAGTTTTCGTACCCTGGTACTCGGGTGCAACATTCCAGAGGCTTTACTAACACTCTCCCGACTTGGAGAGTCAGTCCCTTTAACCTCCTGTTTGGCCCAGTTTGCAATTTCTGCGGAAGATGAACAGGAATAGCGAGAACCAATGAGAGACTAGGTGGAGGTGTCTGGACGGGCAAATTTAACTCTCATTTCCCACCAGGAAGAGGAAATAACCAAAGGCTCAGCGAGCCGTGCCGGAACCAGATTAGGGCCTGAAGCCATCCTGCGGTGTTGCGGCCAGGTCACAAGAAAGCGAGTTGAAGAAAGGAGCTCAGGGGCACTGTAATTCACAAACCTGCAGAGTTATAAATGACAGCTATCGTCCAAAAATATACTGAAGTAAGGCTGCCAAGAGGACTTGAAAGCGGGGCAGAATTGCAGGAAACCGATTTCAGGAGGTAGACTGGAATTGCTTTGAAAGCATAGGAAAAGAGGCAGAACGTCCACAATGATGCACTTGGCCAAAAAGGGCGTATGCGTTTTTTCCTGAATATATTCAGGAAAAAACGCATACGCCCTTTTTGGACAACCAAGCAAGCTTGCAAAGGAAATCTGCACTACAATGAAGTCTCACTTCCCCCCGGTCAAAAGGGCCATCTGAAAAAAGTGTAAAATCCAGAAAGGCAGGACAGGCCATGGAGAACTGGGCGCCTTGTTATGCTGATGGGCGGGATGTAAATTGCCAACAGCCACTCGGGAGAAGTGTATGGTGTTTCCTGAAACATCTAAAAAACAAAGCAACAGAGCCTAGGGCACTTCCACTTATGGTCCTATAGCTTAGGGAAATTAAAATCAAAAAGACACAGCCACCCCAAAGTTTGGGACGCCTCTGTTTACAAGAACCTCGTTTACCATACAAGTTCAATATCACAGAAAGTGAAAAATGGTTAAAGAACTTGTGGTACTTACGTACAATGCAATATCACTCAGCAATGAAATCTATGTCATCAGGCCCATAGCAGCATAATGAGTGGATTCAGGTACGATGATTCTAACTGAAATAAGTCACACAGAAAAAGAAACATCATAAGATATCAGTAATACACGGAATGTAAACTTGGGTACACAGGGACTGAATTCCAAAACAGAACAGGGTCTCAAATTTAGAAAACCAACTTATGCTTGCTTAAGGGGAAAGGTGAGTTGGGGTGCTGCATAAAACCAGAGATTGAAATGAGCACAGATAAAGTTCCTTAAGCCAAATATGGAATAGACAAGAGCTACTCCTTGCTAAACGAAATGGACTCAACACCCCATATTAAACACCTAAGAATGTACCTGACTAGTAAGTATCTTAAAACCTATGGATTGCTATGTCTCTAAAAGAGAATCAAGAGTGTGTACAGGGGCATAAACGCAGCAGTGATAGGATTGGAGAGGTTCGGTGAGCAAATGAAGACCCTTTGAAGTCATATTGCATGGTACCCATTCCACGGGTCTCAACTCTCCAGGTTTAAGGTATTCTTCCTTCAGCTAAAACATGCATGTGGAACCCAGAGTATGATCAACCATGTGAACGGGAGACGTGTTCAAATATGTCTCAGTTTTCCTCCCCTGGTACTCGGGTGCAACATTCCAGACGCTTTACTAACACTCTCCCCACTTGGAGAGTCAGCGCCTTTAACCTCCTGTTTGGCCCAGTTTGCAATTTCTGCGGAAGATGAACAGGAATAGGGAACACCAATGAGAGACTAGCTGGAGGTGTCTGGACGGGCAAATTTAACTCTCATTTCCCACCAGGAAGAGGAAATAACCAAAGGCTCAGCGTGCCGTGCCGGAACCAGATTAGGGCCTGAAGCCATCCTGCGGTGTTGCGACCAACTCAAAAGAAAGCGAGTTGAAGAAAGGAGCTCAGGGGCACTGTAATTCACAAACCTGCAGAGTTATAAATGACAGCTATCGTCCAAAAATATACTGAAGTAAGGCTGCCAAGAGGACTTGAAAGCGGGGCAGAATTGCAGGAAACCGATTTCAGGAGGTAGACTGGAATTGCTTTGAAAGCATAGGAAAAGAGGCAGAACGTCCACAATGATGCACTTGGCCAAAAAGGGCGTATGCGTTTTTTCCTGAATATATTCAGGAAAAAACGCATACGCCCTTTTTGGCCAACCAAGCAAGCTTGCAAAGGAAATCTGCACTACAATGAAGTCTCACTTCCCCCCGGTCAAAAGGGCCATCTGAAAAAAGTGTAAAATCCAGAAAGGCAGGACAGGCCATGGAGAACTGGGAGCCTTGTTATGCTGATGGGCGGGATGTAAATTGCCAACAGCCACTCGGGAGAAGTGTATGGTGTTTCCTGAAACATCTAAAAAACAAAGCAACAGAGCCTAGGGCACTTCCACTTATGGTCCTATAGCTTAGGGAAATTAAAATCAAAAAGACACAGCCACCCCAAAGTTTGGGACGCCTCTGTTTACAAGAACCTCGTTTACAGTACAAGTTCAACATCGCAGAAAGTGAAAAATGGATAAAGAACATGTGGTATTTACTTACAAAGCAATATCACTCAGCAATGAAATCTATGTCATCAGGCCCTTAGCAGCACAATGAGTGGATTCAGGTATGATGATTCTAACTGAAATAAGTCACACAGAAAAAGAAACATCATAAGATATCAGTAATACACGGAATGTAAACTTGGCTACACAGGAACTGAATTCCAAAACAGAACAGGGTCTCAAATTTAGAAAACCAACTTATGCTTGCTTAAGGGGAAAGGTGAGTTGGGGTGCTGCATAAAACCAGAGATTGAAATGAGCACAGATAAAGTTCCTTAAGCCAAATATGGAATAGACAAGAGCTACTCCTTGCTCAACGAAATGGACTGAACACCGCATATTAAACGCCTAAGAATGAACCTGACTAGTAAGTATCTTAAAACCTATGGATTGCTATGTCTCCGAAAGAGAATCAAGCATGTGTACAGGGGCATAAACGCAGCAGTGATAGGATTGGAGAGTTTCGGTGAACAAATGAAGACCCTTTGAAGTCATATTCCATGGTACCCATTACACGGGTCTCAACTCTCCAGGTTTAAGGTATTCTTCCTTCAGCTAAAACATGCATGTGGAACCCAGAGTATGATCAACTGTGTGAACGGGAGACGTGTTCAAATATGTCTCAGTTTTCCTCCCCTGGTACTCGGGTGCAACATTCCAGATGCTTTACTAACACTCTCCCCACTTGGAGAGTCAGTGCCTTTAACCTCCTGTTTGGCCCAGTTTGCAATTTCTGCGGAAGATGAACAGGAATAGCGAGAACCAATGAGAGACTAGCTGGAGGTGTCTGGACGGGCAAATTTAACTCTCATTTCCCACCAGGAAGAGGAAATAACCAAAGGCTCAGCGTGCCGTGCCGGAATCAGATTAGGGCCTGAAGCCATCCTGCGGTGTTGCGGCCAGCTCACAAGAAAGCGAGTTTAACAAAGGAGCTCAGGGGCACTGTAATTCACAAACCTGCAGAGTTATAAATGACAGCTATCGTCCAAAAATATACTGAAGTAAGGCTGCCAAGAGGACTTGAAAGCAGGGCAGAATTGCAGGAAACCGATTTCAGGAGGTAGACTGGAATTGCTTTGAAAGCATAGGAAAAGAGGCAGAACGTCCACAATGATGCACTTGGCCAAAAAGGGCGTATGCGTTTTTTCCTGAATATATTCAGGAAAAAACGCATACGCCCTTTTTGGCCAACCAAGCAAGCTTGCAAAGGAAATCTGCACTACAATGAAGTCTCACTTCCCCCCGGTCAAAAGGGCCATCTGAAAAAAGTGTAAAATCCAGAAAGGCAGGACAGGCCATGGAGAACTGGGAGCCTTGTTATGCTGATGGGCGGGATGTAAATTGCCAACAGACACTCGGGAGAAGTGTATGGTGTTTCCTGAAACATCTAAACAACAAAGCAACAGAGCCTAGGGCACTTCCACTTATGGTCCTATAGCTTAGGGAAATTAAAATCAAAAAGACACAGCCACCCCAAAGTTTGGGACGCCTCTGTTTACAAGAACCTCGTTTACCGTACAAGTTCAATATCACAGAAAGTGAAAAATGGATAAAGAACTTGTGGTACTTACGTACAATGCAGTATCACTCAGCAATGAAATCTATGTCATCAGGCCCGTAGCAGCATAATGAGTGGATTCAGGTACGATGATTCTCACTGAAATAAGTCACACAGAAAAAGAAACATCATAAGATATCACTAATACACGGAATGTAAACTTGGCTACACAGGAACTGAATTCCAAAACAGAACAGGGTCTCAAATTTAGAAAACCAACTTATGCTTGCTTAAGGGGAAAGGTGAGTTGGGGTGCTGCATAAAACCAGACATTGAAATGAGCACAGATAAAGTTCCTTAAGCCAAATATGGACTAGACAAGAGCTACTCCTTGCTCAACGAAATGGACTCAACACCGCATATTAAACGCCTAAGAATGTACCTGACTAGTAAGTATCTTAAAACCTATGGATTGCTATGTCTCCAAAAGAGAATCAAGCGTGTGTACAGGGGCATAAACGCAGCAGTGATAGGATTGGAGAGGTTCGGTGAGCAAATGAAGACCCTTTGAAGTCATATTGCATGGTACCCATTCCACGGGTCTCAACTCTCCAGGTTTAAGGTATTCTTCCTTCAGCTAAAACATGCATGTGGAACCCAGAGTATGATCAACCATGTGAACGGGAGACGTGTTCAAATACGTCTCAGTTTTCCTCCCCTGGTACTCGGGTGCAACATTCCAGACGCTTTACTAACACTCTCCCCACTTGGAGAGTCCGTCCCTTTAATCTCCTGTTTGGCCCAGTTTGCAATTTCTGCGGAAGATGAACAGGAATAGCGAGAACCAATGAGAGACTAGCTGGAGGTGTCTGGACGGGCAAATTTAACTCTCATTTCCCACCAGGAAGAGGAATTAACCAAAGGCTCAGCGTGCCGTGCCGGAACCAGATTAGGGCCTGAAGCCATCCTGCGGTGTTGCGGCCAGCTCAAAAGAAAGCGAGTTGAAGAAAGGAGCTCAGGGGCACTGTAATTCACAAACCTGCAGAGTTATAAATGACAGCTATCGTCCAAAAATATACTGAAGCAAGGCTGCCAAGAGGACTTGAAAGCGGGGCAGAATTGCAGGAAACCGATTTCAGGAGGTAGACTGGAATTGCATTGAAAGCATAGGAAAAGAGGCAGAACGTCCACAATGATGCACTTGGCCAAAAAGGGCGTATGCGTTTTTTCCTGAATATATTCAGGAAAAAATGCATACGCCCTTTTTGGCCAACCAAGCAAGCTTGCAAAGGAAATCTGCACTACAATGAAGTCTCACTTCCCCCCGGTCAAAAGGGCCATCTGAAAAAAGTGTAAAATCCAGAAAGGCAGGACAGGCCATGGAGAACTGGGAGCCTTGTTATGCTGATGGGCGGGATGTAAATTGCCAACAGACACTCGGGAGAAGTGTATGGTGTTTCCTGAAACATCTAAACAACAAAGCAACAGAGCCTAGGGCACTTCCACTTATGGTCCTATAGCTTAGGGAAATTAAAATCAAAAAGACACAGCCACCCCAAAGTTTGGGACGCCTCTGTTTACAAGAACCTCGTTTACCGTACAAGTTCAATATCACAGAAAGTGAAAAATGGATAAAGAACTTGTGGTACTTACGTACAATGCAGTATCACTCAGCAATGAAATCTATGTCATCAGGCCCGTAGCAGCATAATGAGTGGATTCAGGTACGATGATTCTCACTGAAATAAGTCACACAGAAAAAGAAACATCATAAGATATCAGTAATACACGGAATGTAAACTTGGCTACACAGGAACTGAATTCCAAAACAGAACAGGGTCTCAAATTTAGAAAACCAACTTATGCTTGCTTAAGGGGAAAGGTGAGTTGGGGTGCTGCATAAAACCAGAGATTGAAATGAGCACAGATAAAGTTCCTTAAGCCAAATATGGACTAGACAAGAGCTACTCCTTGCTCAACGAAATGGACTCAACACCCCATATTAAACGCCTAAGAATGTACCTGACTAGTAAGTATCTTAAAACCTATGGATTGCTATGTCTCCAAAAGAGAATCAAGCGTGTGTACAGGGGCATAAACGCAGCAGTGATAGGACTGGAGAGGTTCGGTGAGCAAATGAAGACCCTTTGAAGTCATATTGCATGGTACCCATTCCACGGGTCTCAACTCTCCAGGTTTAAGGTATTCTTCCTTCAGCTAAAACATGCATGTGGAACCCAGAGTATGATCAACCATGTGAACGGGAGACGTGTTCAAATACGTCTCAGTTTTCCTCCCCTGGTACTCGGGTGCAACATTCCAGACGCTTTACTAACACTCTCCCCACTTGGAGAGTCAGCGCCTTTAACCTCCTGTTTGGCCCAGTTTGCAATTTCTGCGGAAGATGAACAGGAATAGGGAACACCAATGAGAGACTAGCTGGAGGTGTCTGGACGGGCAAATTTAACTCTCATTTCCCACCAGGAAGAGGAAATAACCAAAGGCTCAGCGTGCCGTGCCGGAACCAGATTAGGGCCTGAAGCCATCCTGCGGTGTTGCGGCCAGCTCAAAAGAAAGCGAGTTGAAGAAAGGAGCTCAGGGGCACTGTAATTCACAAACCTGCAGAGTTATAAATGACAGCTATCGTCCAAAAATATACTGAAGTAAGGCTGCCAAGAGGACTTGAAAGCGGGGCAGAATTGCAGGAAACCGATTTCAGGAGGTAGACTGGAATTGCATTGAAAGCATAGGAAAAGAGGCAGAACGTCCACAATGATGCACTTGGCCAAAAAGGGCGTATGCGTTTTTTCCTGAATATATTCAGGAAAAAAAACGCATACGCCCTTTTTGGCCAAACCAAGCAAGCTTGCAAAGGAAATCTGCACTACAATGAAGTCTCACTTCCCCCCGGTCAAAAGGGCCATCTGAAAAAAGTGTAAAATCCAGAAAGGCAGGACAGGCCATGGAGAACTGGGAGCCTTGTTATGCTGATGGGCGGGATGTAAATTGCCAACAGCCACTCGGGAGAAGTGTATGGTGTTTCCTGAAACAGCTAAAAAACAAAGCAACAGAGCCTAGGGCACTTCCACTTATGGTCCTATAGCTTAGGGAAATTAAAATCAAAAAGACACAGCCACCCCAAAGTTTGGGACGCCTCTGTTTACAAGAACCTCGTTTACCGTACAAGTTCAATATCACAGAAAGTGAAAAATGGATAAAGAACTTGTGGTACTTACGTACAATGCAGTATCACTCAGCAATGAAATCTATGTCATCAGGCCCGTAGCAGCATAATGAGTGGATTCAGGTACGATGATTCTCACTGAAATAAGTCACACAGAAAAAGAAACATCATAAGATATCACTAATACACGGAATGTAAACTTGGCTACACAGGAACTGAATTCCAAAACAGAACAGGGTCTCAAATTTAGAAAACCAACTTATGCTTGCTTAAGGGGAAAGGTGAGTTGGGGTGCTGCATAAAACCAGAGATTGAAATGAGCACAGATAAAGTTCCTTAAGCCAAATATGGAATAGACAAGAGCTACTCCTTGCTCAACGAAATGGACTCAACACCCCATATTAAACGCCTAAGAAGGTACCTGACTAGTAAGTATCTTAAAACCTATGGATTGCTATGTCTCCAAAAGAGAATCAAGCGTGTGTACAGTGGCATAAACGCAGCAGTGATAGGATTGGAGAGGTTCGGTGAGCAAATGAAGACCCTTTGAAGTCATATTGCATGGTACCCATTCCACGGGTCTCAACTCTCCAGGTTTAAGGTATTCTTCCTTCAGCTAAAACATGCATGTGGAACCCAGAGTATGATCAACCATGTGAACGGGAGACGTGTTCAAATACGTCTCAGTTTTCCTCCCCTGGTACTCGGGTGCAACATTCCAGACGCTTTACTAACACTCTCCCCACTTGGAGAGTCAGCGCCTTTAACCTCCTGTTTGGCCCAGTTTGCAATTTCTGCGGAAGATGAACAGGAATAGGGAACACCAATGAGAGACTAGCTGGAGGTGTCTGGACGGGCAAATTTAACTCTCATTTCCCACCAGGAAGAGGAAATAACCAAAGGCTCAGCGTACCGTGCCGGAACCAGATTAGGGCCTGAAGCCATCCTGCGGTGTTGCGGCCAGCTCAAAAGAAAGCGAGTTGAAGAAAGGAGCTCAGGGGCACTGTAATTCACAAACCTGCAGAGTTATAAATGACAGCTATCGTCCAAAAATATACTGAAGTAAGGCTGCCAAGAGGACTTGAAAGCGGGGCAGAATTGCAGGAAACCGATTTCAGGAGGTAGACTGGAATTGCATTGAAAGCATAGGAAAAGAGGCAGAACGTCCACAATGATGCACTTGGCCAAAAAGGGCGTATGCGTTTTTTCCTGAATATATTCAGGAAAAAACGCATACGCCCTTTTTGGCCAAACCAAGCAAGCTTGCAAAGGAAATCTGCACTACAATGAAGTCTCACTTCCCCCAGGTCAAAAGGGCCATCTGAAAAAAGTGTAAAATCCAGAAAGGCAGGACAGGCCATGGAGAACTGGGAGCCTTGTTATGCTGATGGGCGGGATGTAAATTGCCAACAGACACTCGGGAGAAGTGTATGGTGTTTCCTGAAACATCTAAACAACAAAGCAACAGAGCCTAGGGCACTTCCACTTATGGTCCTATAGCTTAGGGAAATTAAAATCAAAAAGACACAGCCACCCCAAAGTTTGGGACGCCTCTGTTTACAAGAACCTCGTTTACAGTACAAGTTCAACATCGCAGAAAGTGAAAAATGGATAAAGAATTTGTGGTATTTACTTACAAAGCAATATCACTCAGCAATGAAATCTATGTCATCAGGCCCTTAGCAGCACAATGAGTGGATTCAGGTAGATAATTCTAACTGAAATAAGTCACACAGAAAAAGAAACATCATAAGATATCAGTAATACACGGAATGTAAACTTGGCTACACAGGAACTGAATTACAGAACAGAACAGGGTCTCAAATTTAGAAAACCAACTTATGCTTGCTTAAGGGGAAAGGTGAGTTGGGGTGCTGCATAAAACCAGAGATTGAAATGAGCACAGATAAAGTTCCTTAAGCCAAATATGGAATAGACAAGAGCTACTCCTTGCTCAACGAAATGGACTCAACACCGCATATTAAACGCCTAAGAATGTACCTGACTAGTAAGTATCTTAAAACCTATGGATTGCTATGTCTCCGAAAGAGAATCAAGCATGTGTACAGGGGCATAATCGCAGCAGTGATAGGATTGGAGAGGTTCGGTGAGCAAATGAAGACCCTTTGAAGTCATATTGCATGGTACCCATTCCACGGGTTTCAACTACCCAGGTTTAAGGTATTCTTCCTTCAGCTAAAACATGCATGTGGAACCTAGAGTATGATCAACCATGTGATCGGGAGACGTGTTCAAATATGTCTCAGTTTTCGTACCCTGGTACTCGGGTGCAACATTCCAGACGCTTTACTAACACTCTCCCCACTTGGAGAGTCCGTCCCTTTAATCTGCTGTTTGGCCCAGTTTGCAATTTCTGCGGAAGATGAACAGGAATAGCGAGAACCAATGAGAGACTAGCTGGAGGTGTCTGGACGGGCAAATTTAACTCTCATTTCCCACCAGGAAGAGGAATTAACCAAAGGCTCAGCATGCCGTGCCGGAACCAGATTAGGGCCTGAAGCCATCCTGCGGTGTTGCGGCCAGCTCAAAAGAAAGCGAGTTGAAGAAAGGAGCTCAGGGGCACTGTAATTCACAAACCTGCAGAGTTATAAATGACAGCTATCGTCCAAAAATATACTGAAGCAAGGCTGCCAAGAGGACTTGAAAGCGGGGCAGAATTGCAGGAAACCGATTTCAGGAGGTAGACTGGAATTGCATTGAAAGCATAGGAAAAGAGGCAGAACGTCCACAATGATGCACTTGGCCAAAAAGGGCGTATGCGTTTTTTCCTGAATATATTCAGGAAAAAACGCATACGCCCTTTTTGGCCAACCAAGCAAGCTTGCAAAGGAAATCTGCACTACAATGAAGTCTCACTTCCCCCTGGTCAAAAGGGCCATCTGAAAAAAGTGTAAAATCCAGAAAGGCAGGACAGGCCATGGAGAACTGGGAGCCTTGTTATGCTGATGGGCGGGATGTAAATTGCCAACAGACACTCGGGAGAAGTGTATGGTGTTTCCTGAAACATCTAAAAAACAAAGCAACAGAGCCTAGGGCACTTCCACTTATGGTCCTATAGCTTAGGGAAATTAAAATCAAAAAGACACAGCCACCCCAAAGTTTGGGACGCCTCTGTTTACAAGAACCTCGTTTACCGTACAAGTTCAATATCACAGAAAGTGAGAAATGGATAAAGAACATGTGGTACTTACGTACAATGCAGTATCACTCAGCAATGAAATCTATGTCATCAGGCCCGTAGCAGCATAATGAGTGGATTCAGGTACGATGATTCTCACTGAAATAAGTCACACAGAAAAAGAAACATCATAAGATATCACTAATACACGGAATGTAAACTTGGCTACACAGGAACTGAATTCCAAAACAGAACAGGGTCTCAAATTTAGAAAACCAACTTATGCTTGCTTAAGGGGAAAGGTGAGTTGGGGTGCTGCATAAAACCAGAGATTGAAATGAGCACAGATAAAGTTCCTTAAGCCAAATATGGAATAGACAAGAGCTACTCCTTGCTCAACGAAATGGACTCAACACCCCATATTAAACGCCTAAGAATGTACCTGACTAGTAAGTATCTTAAAACCTATGGATTGCTATGTCTCCAAAAGAGAATCAAGCATGTGTACAGGGGCATAAACGCAGCAGTGATAGGATTGGAGAGGTTCGGTGAGCAAATGAAGACCCTTTGAAGTCATATTGCATGGTACCCATTCCACGGGTCTCAACTCTCCAGGTTTAAGGTATTCTTCCTTCAGCTAAAACATGCATGTGGAACCCAGAGTATGATCAACCATGTGAACGGGAGACGTGTTCAAATACGTCTCAGTTTTCCTCCCCTGGTACTCGGGTGCAACATTCCAGACGCTTTACTAACACTCTCCCCACTTGGAGAGTCAGCGCCTTTAACCTCCTGTTTGGCCCAGTTTGCAATTTCTGCGGAAGATGAACAGGAATAGGGAACACCAATGAGAGACTAGCTGGAGGTGTCTGGACGGGCAAATTTAACTCTCATTTCCCACCAGGAAGAGGAAATAACCAAAGGCTCAGCGTGCCGTGCCGGAACCAGATTAGGGCCTGAAGCCATCCTGCGGTGTTGCGGCCAGCTCAAAAGAAAGCGAGTTGAAGAAAGGAGCTCAGGGGCACTGTAATTCACAAACCTGCAGAGTTATAAATGACAGCTATCGTCCAAAAATATACTGAAGTAAGGCTGCCAAGAGGACTTGAAAGCGGGGCAGAATTGCAGGAAACCGATTTCAGGAGGTAGACTGGAATTGCTTTGAAAGCATAGGAAAAGAGGCAGAACGTCCACAATGATGCACTTGGCCAAAAAGGGCGTATGCGTTTTTTCCTGAATATATTCAGGAAAAAACGCATACGCCCTTTTTGGACAACCAAGCAAGCTTGCAAAGGAAATCTGCACTACAATGAAGTCTCACTTCCCCCCGGTCAAAAGGGCCATCTGAAAAAAGTGTAAAATCCAGAAAGGCAGGACAGGCCATGGAGAACTGGGAGCCTTGTTATGCTGATGGGCGGGATGTAAATTGCCAACAGACACTCGGGAGAAGTGTATGGTGTTTCCTGAAACATCTAAAAAACAAAGCAACAGAGCCTAGGGCACTTCCACTTATGGTCCTATAGCTTAGGGAAATTAAAATCAAAAAGATACAGCCACCCCAAAGTTTGGGACGCCTCTGTTTACAAGAACCTCGTTTACCGTACAAGTTCAATATCACAGAAAGTGAAAAATGGATAAAGAACTTGTGGTACTTACGTACAATGCAGTATCACTCAGCAATGAAATCTATGTCATCAGGCCCGTAGCAGCATAATGAGTGGATTCAGGTACGATGATTCTCACTGAAATAAGTCACACAGAAAAAGAAACATCATAAGATATCACTAATACACGGAATGTAAACTTGGCTACACAGGAACTGAATTCCAAAACAGAACAGGGTCTCAAATTTAGAAAACCAACTTATGCTTGCTTAAGGGGAAAGGTGAGTTGGGGTGCTGCATAAAACCAGAGATTGAAATGATCACAGATAAAGTTCCTTAAGCCAAATATGGAATAGACAAGAGCTACTCCTTGCTCAACGAAATGGACTCAACACCCCATATTAAACGCTTAAGAAGGTACCTGACTAGTAAGTATCTTAAAACCTATGGATTGCTATGTCTCCAAAAGAGAATCAAGCGTGTGTACAGGGGCATAAACGCAGCAGTGATAGGATTGGAGAGGTTCGGTGAGCAAATGAAGACCCTTTGAAGTCATATTGCATGGTACCCATTCCACGGGTCTCAACTCTCCAGTTTTAAGGTATTCTTCCTTCAGCTAAAACATGCATGTGGAACCCAGAGTATGATCAACCATGTGAACGGGAGACGTGTTCAAATATGTCTCAGTTTTCCTCCCCTGGTACTCGGGTGCAACATTCCAGACGCTTTACTAACACTCTCCCCACTTGGAGAGTCAGCGCCTTTAACCTCCTGTTTGGCCCAGTTTGCAATTTCTGCGGAAGATGAACAGGAATAGGGAACACCAATGAGAGACTAGCTGGAGGTGTCTGGACGGGCAAATTTAACTCTCATTTCCCACCAGGAAGAGGAAATAACCAAAGGCTCAGCATGCCGTGCCGGAACCAGATTAGGGCCTGAAGCCATCCTGCGGTGTTGCGGCCAGCTCAAAAGAAAGCGAGTTGAAGAAAGGAGCTCAGGGGCACTGTAATTCACAAACCTGCAGAGTTATAAATGACAGCTATCGTCCAAAAATATACTGAAGTAAGGCTGCCAAGAGGACTTGAAAGCGGGGCAGAATTGCAGGAAACCGATTTCAGGAGGTAGACTGGAATTGCTTTGAAAGCATAGGAAAAGAGGCAGAACGTCCACAATGATGCACTTGGCCAAAAAGGGCGTATGCGTTTTTTCCTGAATATATTCAGGAAAAAACGCATACGCCCTTTTTGGACAACCAAGCAAGCTTGCAAAGGAAATCTGCACTACAATGAAGTCTCACTTCCCCCCGGTCAAAAGGGCCATCTGAAAAAAGTGTAAAATCCAGAAAGGCAGGACAGGCCATGGAGAACTGGGAGCCTTGTTATGCTGAAGGGCGGGATGTAAATTGCCAACAGACACTCGGGAGAAGTGTATGGTGTTTCCTGAAACATCTAAAAAACAAAGCAACAGAACCTAGGGCACTTCCACTTATGGTCCTATAGCTTAGGGAAATTAAAATCAAAAAGACACAGCCACCCCAAAGTTTGGGACGCCTCTGTTTACAAGAACCTCGTTTACCGTACAAGTTCAATATCACAGAAAGTGAAAAATGGATAAAGAACTTGTGGTACTTACGTACAATGCAGTATCACTCAGCAATGAAATCTATGTCATCAGGCCCGTAGCAGCATAATGAGTGGATTCAGGTACGATGATTCTCACTGAAATAAGTCACACAGAAAAAGAAACATCATAAGATATCACTAATACACGGAATGTAAACTTGGCTACACAGGAACTGAATTCCAAAACAGAACAGGGTCTCAAATTTAGAAAACCAACTTATGCTTGCTTAAGGGGAAAGGTGAGTTGGGGTGCTGCATAAAACCAGAGATTGAAATGAGCACAGATAAAGTTCCTTAAGCCAAATATGGACTAGACAAGAGCTACTCCTTGCTCAACGAAATGGACTCAACACCCCATATTAAACGCCTAAGAATGTACCTGACTAGTAAGTATCTTAAAACCTATGGATTGCTATGTCTACAAAAGAGAATCAAGCGTGTGTACAGGGGCATAAACGCAGCAGTGATAGGATTGGAGAGGTTCGGTGAGCAAATGAAGACCCTTTGAAGTCATATTGCATGGTACCCATTCCACGGGTCTCAACTCTCCAGGTTTAAGGTATTCTTCATTCAGCTAAAACATGCATGTGGAACCCAGAGTATGATCAACCATGTGAACGGGAGACGTGTTCAAATACGTCTCAGTTTTCCTCCCCTGGTACTCGGGCGCAACATTCCAGACGCTTTACTAACACTCTCCCCACTTGGAGAGTCAGCGCCTTTAACCTCCTGTTTGGCCCAGTTTGCAATTTCTGCGGAAGTTGAACAGGAATAGGGAACACCAATGAGAGACTAGCTGGAGGTGTCTGGACGGGCAAATTTAACTCTCATTTCCCACCAGGAAGAGGAAATAACCAAAGGCTCAGCGTGCCGTGCCGGAACCAGATTAGGGCCTGAAGCCATCCTGCGGTGTTGCGGCCAGCTCAAAAGAAAGCGAGTTGAAGAAAGGAGCTCAGGGGCACTGTAATTCACAAACCTGCAGAGTTATAAATGACAGCTATCGTCCAAAAATATACTGAAGTAAGGCTGCCAAGAGGACTTGAAAGCGGGGCAGAATTGCAGGAAACCGATTTCAGGAGGTAGACTGGAATTGCTTTGAAAGCATAGGAAAAGAGGCAGAACGTCCACAATGATGCACTTGGCCAAAAAGTGCGTATGCGTTTTTTCCTGAATATATTCAGGAAAAAACGCATACGCCCTTTTTGGCCAACCAAGCAAGCTTGCAAAGGAAATCTGCACTACAATGAAGTCTCACTTCCCCCCGGTCAAAAGGGCCATCTGAAAAAAGTGTAAAATCCAGAAAGGCAGGACAGGCCATGGAGAACTGGGAGCCTTGTTATGCTGATGGGCGGGATGTAAATTGCCAACAGACACTCGGGAGAAGTGTATGGTGTTTCCTGAAACATCTAAAAAACAAAGCAACAGAGCCTAGGGCACTTCCACTTATGGTCCTATAGCTTAGGGAAATTAAAATCAAAAAGACACAGCCACCCCAAAGTTTGGGACGCCTCTGTTTACAAGAACCTCGTTTACCGTACAAGTTCAATATCACAGAAAGTGAAAAATGGATAAAGAACTTGTGGTACTTACGTACAATGCAGTATCACTCAGCAATGAAATCTATGTCATCAGGCCCGTAGCAGCATAATGAGTGGATTCAGGTACGATGATTCTCACTGAAATAAGTCACACAGAAAAAGAAACATCATAAGATATCACTAATACACGGAATGTAAACTTGGCTACACAGGAACTGAATTCCAAAACAGAACAGGGTCTCAAATTTAGAAAACCAACTTATGCTTGCTTAAGGGGAAAGGTGAGTTGGGGTGCTGCATAAAACCAGAGATTGAAATGAGCACAGATAAAGTTCCTTAAGCCAAATATGGAATAGACAAGAGCTACTCCTTGATCAACGAAATGGACTCAACACCCCATATTAAACGCCTAAGAATGTACCTGACTAGTAAGTATCTTAAAACCTATGGATTGCTATGTCTCCAAAAGAGAATCAAGCGTGTGTACAGGGGCATAAACGCAGCAGTGATAGGATTGGAGAGGTTCGGTGAGCAAATGAAGACCCTTTGAAGTCATATTGCATGGTACCCATTCCACGGGTCTCAACTCTCCAGGTTTAAGGTATTCTTCCTTCAGCTAAAACATGCATGTGGAACCCAGAGTATGATCAACCATGTGAACGGGAGACGTGTTCAAATATGTCTCAGTTTTCCTCCCCTGGTACTCGGGTGCAACATTCCAGACGCTTTACTAACACTCTCCCCACTTGGAGAGTCAGCGCCTTTAACTTCCTGTTTGGCCCAGTTTGCAATTTCTGCGGAAGATGAACAGGAATAGGGAACACCAATGAGAGACTAGCTGGAGGTGTCTGGACGGGCAAATTTAACTCTCATTTCCCACCAGGAAGAGGAAATAACCAAAGGCTCAGCGTGCCGGGCCGGAACCAGATTAGGGCCTGAAGCCATCCTGCGGTGTTGCGGCCAGCTCAAAAGAAAGCGAGTTGAAGAAAGGAGCTCAGGGGCACTGTAATTCACAAACCTGCAGAGTTATAAATGACAGCTATCGTCCAAAAATATACTGAAGTAAGGCTGCCAAGAGGACTTGAAAGCGGGGCAGAATTGCAGGAAACCGATTTCAGGAGGTATACTGGAATTGCTTTGAAAGCATAGGAAAAGAGGCAGAACGTCCACAATGATGCACTTGGCCAAAAAGGGCGTATGCGTTTTTTCCTGAATATATTCAGGAAAAAACGCATACGCCCTTTTTGGCCAACCAAGCAAGCTTGCAAAGGAAATCTGCACTACAATGAAGTCTCACTTCCCCCCGGTCAAAAGGGCCATCTGAAAAAAGTGTAAAATCCAGAAAGGCAGGACAGGCCATGGAGAACTGGGAGCCTTGTTATGCTGATGGGCGGGATGTAAATTGCCAACAGACACTCGGGAGAAGTGTATGGTGTTTCCTGAAACATCTATACGACAAAGCAACAGAGCCTAGGGCACTTCCACTTATGGTCCTATAGCTTAGGGAAATTAATATCAAAAAGACACAGCCACCCCAAAGTTTGGGACGCCTCTGTTTACAAGAACCTCGTTTACAGTACAAGTTCAACATCGCAGAAAGTGAAAAATGGATAAAGAACATGTGGTATTTACTTACAAAGCAGTATCACTCAGCAATGAAATCTATGTCATCAGGCCCTTAGCAGCACAATGAGTGGATTCAGGTATGATGATTCTAACTGAAATAAGTCACACAGAAAAAGAAACATCATAAGATATCAGTAATACACGGAATGTAAACTTGGCTACACAGGAACTGAATTACAGAACAGAACATGGTCTCAAATTTAGAAAACCAACTTATGCTTGCTTAAGGGGAAAGGTGAGTTGGGGTGCTGCATAAAACCAGAGATTGAAACGAGCACAGATAAAGTTACTTAAGCCAAATATGGAATAGACAAGAGCTACTCCTTGCTCAATGAAATAGACTCAACACCGCATATTAAACGCCTAAGAATGTACCTGACTAGTAAGTATCTTAAAACCTATGGATTGCTATGTCTCCGAAAGAGAATCAAGCATGTGTACAGGGGCATAAACGCAGCAGTGATAGGATTGGAGAGGTTCGGTGAGCAAATGAAGACCCTTTGAAGTCATATTGCATGGTACCCATTCCACGGGTTTCAACTACCCAGGTTTAAGGTATTCTTCCTTCAGCTAAAACATGCATGTGGAACCTAGAGTATGATCAACCATGTGATCGGGAGACGTGTTCAAATATGTCTCAGTTTTCGTACCCTGGTACTCGGGTGCAACATTCCAGACGCTTTACTAACACTCTCCCGACTTGGAGAGTCCGTCCCTTTAATCTCCTGTTTGGCCCAGTTTGCAATTTCTGCGGAAGATGAACAGGAATAGGGAGAACCAATGAGAGACTAGCTGGAGGTGTCTGGGCGGGCAAATTTATCTCTCATTTCCCACCAGGAAGAGGAAATAACCAAAGGCTCAGCGTGCCGTGCCGGAACCAGATTAGGGCCTGATGCCATTCTGTGGTGTTGCGGCCAGCTCAAAAGAAAGCGAGTTGAAGAAAGGAGCTCAGGGGCACTGTAATTCACAAACCTGCAGAGTTATAAATGACAGCTATCGTCCAAAAATATACTGAAGTAAGGCTGCCAAGAGGACTTGAAAGCGGGGCAGAATTGCAGGAAACCGATTTCAGGAGGTAGACTGGAATTGCTTTGAAAGCATAGGAAAAGAGGCAGAACGTCCACAATGATGCACTTGGCCAAAAAGGGCGTATGCGTTTTTTCCTGAATATATTCAGGAAAAAACGCATACGCCCTTTTTGGACAACCAAGCAAGCTTGCAAAGGAAATCTGCACTACAATGAAGTCTCACTTCCCCCCGGTCAAAAGGGCCATCTGAAAAAAGTGTAAAATCCAGAAAGGCAGGACAGGCCATGGAGAACTGGGAGCCTTGTTATGCTGATGGGCGGGATGTAAATTGCCAACAGACACTCGGGAGAAGTGTATGGTGTTTCCTGAAACATCTAAACAACAAAGCAACAGAGCCTAGGGCACTTCCACTTATGGTCCTATAGCTTAGGGAAATTAAAATCAAAAAGACACAGCCACCCCAAAGTTTGGGACGCCTCTGTTTACAAGAACCTCGTTTACCGTACAAGTTCAATATCACAGAAAGTGAAAAATGGATAAAGAACTTGTGGTACTTACGTACAATGCAGTATCACTCAGCAATGAAATCTATGTCATCAGGCCCGTAGCAGCATAATGAGTGGATTCAGGTACGATGATTCTCACTGAAATAAGTCACACAGAAAAAGAAACATCATAAGATATCACTAATACACGGAATGTAAACTTGGCTATACAGGAACTGAATTCCAAAACAGAACAGGGTCTCAAATTTAGAAAACCAACTTATGCTTGCTTAAGGGGAAAGGTGAGTTGGGGTGCTGCATAAAACCAGAGATTGAAATGAGCACAGATAAAGTTCCTTAAGCCAAATATGGACTAGACAAGAGCTACTCCTTGCTCAACGAAATGGACTCAACACCCCATATTAAACGCCTAAGAATGTACCTGACTAGTAAGTATCTTAAAACCTATGGATTGCTATGTCTCCAAAAGAGAATCAAGCGTGTGTACAGGGGCATAAACGCAGCAGTGATAGGATTGGAGAGGTTCGGTGAGCAAATGAAGACCCTTTGAAGTCATATTGCATGGTACCCATTCCACGGGTCTCAACTCTCCAGGTTTAAGGTATTCTTCCTTCAGCTAAAACATGCATGTGGAACCCAGAGTATGATCAACCATGTGAACGGGAGACGTGTTCAAATATGTCTCAGTTTTCCTCCCCTGGTACTCGGGTGCAACATTCCAGACGCTTTACTAACACTCTCCCCACTTGGAGAGTCAGCGCCTTTAACCTCCTGTTTGGCCCAGTTTGCAATTTCTGCGGAAGATGAACAGGAATAGGGAACACCAATGAGAGACTAGCTGGAGGTGTCTGGACGGGCAAATTTAACTCTCATTTCCCACCAGGAAGAGGAAATAACCAAAGGCTCAGCGTGCCGGGCCGGAACCAGATTAGGGCCTGAAGCCATCCTGCGGTGTTGCGGCCAGCTCAAAAGAAAGCGAGTTGAAGAAAGGAGCTCAGGGGCACTGTAATTCACAAACCTGCAGCGTTATAAATGACAGCTTTCGTCCAAAAATATACTGAAGTAAGGCTGCCAAGAGGACTTGAAAGCGGGGCAGAATTGCAGGAAACCGATTTCAGGAGGTAGACTGGAATTGCATTGAAAGCATAGGAAAAGAGGCAGAACGTCCACAATGATGCACTTGGCCAAAAAGGGCGTATGCGTTTTTTCCTGAATATATTCTGGAAAAAACGCATACGCCCTTTTTGGCCAACCAAGCAAGCTTGCAAAGGAAATCTGCACTACAATGAAGTCTCACTTCCCCCTGGTCAAAAGGGCCATCTGAAAAAATTGTAAAATCCAGAAAGGCAGGACAGGCCATGGAGAACTGGGAGCCTTGTTATGCTGATGGGCGGGATGTAAATTGCCAACAGACACTCGGGAGAAGTGTATGGTGTTTCCTGAAACATCTAAAAAACAAAGCAACAGAGCCTAGGGCACTTCCACTTATGGTCCTATAGCTTAGGGAAATTAAAATCAAAAAGACACAGCCACCCCAAAGTTTGGGACGCCTCTGTTTACAAGAACCTCGTTTACCGTACAAGTTCAATATCACAGAAAGTGAAAAATGGATAAAGAACTTGTGGTACTTACGTACAATGCAGTATCACTCAGCAATGAAATCTATGTCATCAGGCCCGTAGCAGCATAATGAGTGGATTCAGGTACGATGATTCTCACTGAAATAAGTCACACAGAAAAAGAAACATCATAAGATATCACTAATACACGGAATGTAAACTTGGCTACACAGGAACTGAATTCCAAAACAGAACAGGGTCTCAAATTTAGAAAACCAACTTATGCTTGCTTAAGGGGAAAGGTGAGTTGGGGTGCTGCATAAAACCAGAGATTGAAATGAGCACAGATAAAGTTCCTTAAGCCAAATATGGACTAGACAAGAGCTACTCCTTGCTCAACGAAATGGACTCAACACCCCATATTAAACGCCTAAGAATGTACCTGACTAGTAAGTATCTTAAAACCTATGGATTGCTATGTCTCCAAAACAGAATCAAGCATGTGTACAGGGGCATAAACGCAGCAGTGATAGGATTGGAGAGGTTCGGTGAGCAAATGAAGACCCTTTGAAGTCATATTGCATGGTACCCATTCCACGGGTCTCAACTCTCCAGGTTTAAGGTATTCTTCCTTCAGCTAAAACATGCATGTGGAACCCAGAGTATGATCAACCATGTGAACGGGAGACGTGTTCAAATATGTCTCAATTTTCCTCCCCTGGTACTCGGGTGCAACATTCCAGACGCTTTACTAACACTCTCCCCACTTGGAGAGTCAGCGCCTTTAACCTCCTGTTTGGCCCAGTTTGCAATTTCTGCGGAAGATGAACAGGAATAGGGAACACCAATGAGAGACTAGCTGGAGGTGTCTGGACGGGCAAATTTAACTCTCATTTCCCACCAGGAAGAGGAAATAACCAAAGGCTCAGCGTGCCGGGCCGGAACCAGATTAGGGCCTGAAGCCATCCTGCGGTGTTGCGGCCAGCTCAAAAGAAAGCGAGTTGAAGAAAGGAGCTCAGGGGCACTGTAATTCACAAACCTGCAGAGTTATAAATGACAGCTATCGTCCAAAAATATACTGAAGTAAGGCTGCCAAGAGGACTTGAAAGCGGGGCAGAATTGCAGGAAACCGATTTCAGGAGGTAGACTGGAATTGCATTGAAAGCATAGGAAAAGAGGCAGAACGCCCACAATGATGCACTTGGCCAAAAAGGGCGTATGCGTTTTTTCCTGAATATATTCAGGAAAAAACGCATACGCCCTTTTTGGCCAACCAAGCAAGCTTGCAAAGGAAATCTGCACTACAATGAAGTCTCACTTCCCCCCGGTCAAAAG
Source organism: Globicephala melas (assembly GCF_963455315.2). NCBI lineage: Eukaryota > Metazoa > Chordata > Mammalia > Artiodactyla > Delphinidae > Globicephala > Globicephala melas. The sequence goes on along the minus strand of NW_027207666.1, from coordinate 115,263 downwards.
GGCCATCTGAAAAAAGTGTAAAATCCAGAAAGGCAGGACAGGCCATGGAGAACTGGGAGCCTTGTTATGCTGATGGGCGGGATGTAAATTGCCAACAGACACTCGGGAGAAGTGTATGGTGTTTCCTGAAACATCTAAAAAACAAAGCAACAGAGCCTAGGGCACTTCCACTTATGGTCCTATAGCTTAGGGAAATTAAAATCAAAAAGACACAGCCACCCCAAAGTTTGGGACGCCTCTGTTTACAAGAACCTCGTTTACCGTACAAGTTCAATATCACAGAAAGTGAAAAATGGATAAAGAACTTGTGGTACTTACGTACAATGCAGTATCACTCAGCAATGAAATCTATGTCATCAGGCCCGTAGCAGCATAATGAGTGGATTCAGGTACGATGATTCTCACTGAAATAAGTCACACAGAAAAAGAAACATCATAAGATATCACTAATACACGGAATGTAAACTTGGCTACACAGGAACTGAATTCCAAAACAGAACAGGGTCTCAAATTTAGAAAACCAACTTATGCTTGCTTAAGGGGAAAGGTGAGTTGGGGTGCTGCATAAAACCAGAGATTGAAATGAGCACAGATAAAGTTCCTTAAGCCAAATATGGAATAGACAAGAGCTACTCCTTGATCAACGAAATGGACTCAACACCCCATATTAAACGCCTAAGAATGTACCTGACTAGTAAGTATCTTAAAACCTATGGATTGCTATGTCTCCGAAAGAGAATCAAGCATGTGTACAGGGGCATAAACGCAGCAGTGATAGGATTGGAGAGGTTCGGTGAGCAAATGAAGACCCTTTGAAGTCATATTGCATGGTACCCATTCCACGGGTCTCAACTCTCCAGGTTTAAGGTATTCTTCCTTCAGCTAAAACATGCATGTGGAACCCAGAGTATGATCAACCATGTGAACGGGAGACGTGTTCAAATATGTCTCAGTTTTCCTCCCCTGGTACTCGGGTGCAACATTCCAGACGCTTTACTAACACTCTCCCCACTTGGAGAGTCAGCGCCTTTAACTTCCTGTTTGGCCCAGTTTGCAATTTCTGCGGAAGATGAACAGGAATAGGGAACACCAATGAGAGACTAGCTGGAGGTGTCTGGACGGGCAAATTTAACTCTCATTTCCCACCAGGAAGAGGAAATAACCAAAGGCTCAGCGTGCCGGGCCGGAACCAGATTAGGGCCTGAAGCCATCCTGCGGTGTTGCGGCCAGCTCAAAAGAAAGCGAGTTGAAGAAAGGAGCTCAGGGGCACTGTAATTCACAAACCTGCAGAGTTATAAATGACAGCTATCGTCCAAAAATATACTGAAGTAAGGCTGCCAAGAGGACTTGAAAGCGGGGCAGAATTGCAGGAAACCGATTTCAGGAGGTAGACTGGAATTGCTTTGAAAGCATAGGAAAAGAGGCAGAACGTCCACAATGATGCACTTGGCCAAAAAGGGCGTATGCGTTTTTTCCTGAATATATTCAGGAAAAAACGCATACGCCCTTTTTGGCCAACCAAGCAAGCTTGCAAAGGAAATCTGCACTACAATGAAGTCTCACTTCCCCCCGGTCAAAAGGGCCATCTGAAAAAAGTGTAAAATCCAGAAAGGCAGGACAGGCCATGGAGAACTGGGAGCCTTGTTATGCTGATGGGCGGGATGTAAATTGCCAACAGACACTCGGGAGAAGTGTATGGTGTTTCCTGAAACATCTATACAACAAAGCAACAGAGCCTAGGGCACTTCCACTTATGGTCCTATAGCTTAGGGAAATTAATATCAAAAAGACACAGCCACCCCAAAGTTTGGGACGCCTCTGTTTACAAGAACCTCGTTTACAGTACAAGTTCAACATCGCAGAAAGTGAAAAATGGATAAAGAACATGTGGTATTTACTTACAAAGCAGTATCACTCAGCAATGAAATCTATGTCATCAGGCCCTTAGCAGCACAATGAGTGGATTCAGGTATGATGATTCTAACTGAAATAAGTCACACAGAAAAAGAAACATCATAAGATATCAGTAATACACGGAATGTAAACTTGGCTACACAGGAACTGAATTACAGAACAGAACATGGTCTCAAATTTAGAAAACCAACTTATGCTTGCTTAAGGGGAAAGGTGAGTTGGGGTGCTGCATAAAACCAGAGATTGAAACGAGCACAGATAAAGTTCCTTAAGCCAAATATGGAATAGACAAGAGCTACTCCTTGCTCAATGAAATAGACTCAACACCGCATATTAAACGCCTAAGAATGTACCTGACTAGTAAGTATCTTAAAACCTATGGATTGCTATGTCTCCGAAAGAGAATCAAGCATGTGTACAGGGGCATAAACGCAGCAGTGATAGGATTGGAGAGGTTCGGTGAGCAAATGAAGACCCTTTGAAGTCATATTGCATGGTACCCATTCCACGGGTTTCAACTACCCAGGTTTAAGGTATTCTTCCTTCAGCTAAAACATGCATGTGGAACCTAGAGTATGATCAACCATGTGATCGGGAGACGTGTTCAAATATGTCTCAGTTTTCGTACCCTGGTACTCGGGTGCAACATTCCAGACGCTTTACTAACACTCTCCCGACTTGGAGAGTCCGTCCCTTTAATCTCCTGTTTGGCCCAGTTTGCAATTTCTGCGGAAGATGAACAGGAATAGGGAGAACCAATGAGAGACTAGCTGGAGGTGTCTGGGCGGGCAAATTTATCTCTCATTTCCCACCAGGAAGAGGAAATAACCAAAGGCTCAGCGTGCCGTGCCGGAACCAGATTAGGGCCTGATGCCATTCTGTGGTGTTGCGGCCAGCTCAAAAGAAAGCGAGTTGAAGAAAGGAGCTCAGGGGCACTGTAATTCACAAACCTGCAGAGTTATAAATGACAGCTATCGTCCAAAAATATACTGAAGTAAGGCTGCCAAGAGGACTTGAAAGCGGGGCAGAATTGCAGGAAACCGATTTCAGGAGGTAGACTGGAATTGCTTTGAAAGCATAGGAAAAGAGGCAGAACGTCCACAATGATGCACTTGGCCAAAAAGGGCGTATGCGTTTTTTCCTGAATATATTCAGGAAAAAACGCATACGCCCTTTTTGGACAACCAAGCAAGCTTGCAAAGGAAATCTGCACTACAATGAAGTCTCACTTCCCCCCGGTCAAAAGGGCCATCTGAAAAAAGTGTAAAATCCAGAAAGGCAGGACAGGCCATGGAGAACTGGGAGCCTTGTTATGCTGATGGGCGGGATGTAAATTGCCAACAGACACTCGGGAGAAGTGTATGGTGTTTCCTGAAACATCTAAACAACAAAGCAACAGAGCCTAGGGCACTTCCACTTATGGTCCTATAGCTTAGGGAAATTAAAATCAAAAAGACACAGCCACCCCAAAGTTTGGGACGCCTCTGTTTACAAGAACCTCGTTTACCGTACAAGTTCAATATCACAGAAAGTGAAAAATGGATAAAGAACTTGTGGTACTTACGTACAATGCAGTATCACTCAGCAATGAAATCTATGTCATCAGGCCCGTAGCAGCATAATGAGTGGATTCAGGTACGATGATTCTCACTGAAATAAGTCACACAGAAAAAGAAACATCATAAGATATCACTAATACACGGAATGTAAACGTGGCTATACAGGAACTGAATTCCAAAACAGAACAGGGTCTCAAATTTAGAAAACCAACTTATGCTTGCTTAAGGGGAAAGGTGAGTTGGGGTGCTGCATAAAACCAGAGATTGAAATGAGCACAGATAAAGTTCCTTAAGCCAAATATGGACTAGACAAGAGCTACTCCTTGCTCAACGAAATGGACTCAACACCCCATATTAAACGCCTAAGAATGTACCTGACTAGTAAGTATCTTAAAACCTATGGATTGCTATGTCTCCAAAAGAGAATCAAGCGTGTGTACAGGGGCATAAACGCAGCAGTGATAGGATTGGAGAGGTTCGGTGAGCAAATGAAGACCCTTTGAAGTCATATTGCATGGTACCCATTCCACGGGTCTCAACTCTCCAGGTTTAAGGTATTCTTCCTTCAGCTAAAACATGCATGTGGAACCCAGAGTATGATCAACCATGTGAACGGGAGACGTGTTCAAATATGTCTCAGTTTTCCTCCCCTGGTACTCGGGTGCAACATTCCAGACGCTTTACTAACACTCTCCCCACTTGGAGAGTCAGCGCCTTTAACCTCCTGTTTGGCCCAGTTTGCAATTTCTGCGGAAGATGAACAGGAATAGGGAACACCAATGAGAGACTAGCTGGAGGTGTCTGGACGGGCAAATTTAACTCTCATTTCCCACCAGGAAGAGGAAATAACCAAAGGCTCAGCGTGCCGGGCCGGAACCAGATTAGGGCCTGAAGCCATCCTGCGGTGTTGCGGCCAGCTCAAAAGAAAGCGAGTTGAAGAAAGGAGCTCAGGGGCACTGTAATTCACAAACCTGCAGCGTTATAAATGACAGCTTTCGTCCAAAAATATACTGAAGTAAGGCTGCCAAGAGGACTTGAAAGCGGGGCAGAATTGCAGGAAACCGATTTCAGGAGGTAGACTGGAATTGCATTGAAAGCATAGGAAAAGAGGCAGAACGTCCACAATGATGCACTTGGCCAAAAAGGGCGTATGCGTTTTTTCCTGAATATATTCTGGAAAAAACGCATACGCCCTTTTTGGCCAAGCAAGCAAGCTTGCAAAGGAAATCTGCACTACAATGAAGTCTCACTTCCCCCCGGTCAAAAGGGCCATCTGAAAAAAGTGTAAAATCCAGAAAGGCAGGACAGGCCATGGAGAACTGGGAGCCTCGTTATGCTGATGGGCGGGATGTAAATTGCCAACAGACACTCGGGAGAAGTGTATGGTGTTTCCTGAAACATCTAAAAAACAAAGCAACAGAGCCTAGGGCACTTCCACTTATGGTCCTATAGCTTAGGGAAATTAAAATCAAAAAGACACAGCCACCCCAAAGTTTGGGACGCCTCTGTTTACAAGAACCTCGTTTACCGTACAAGTTCAATATCACAGAAAGTGAAAAATGGATAAAGAACTTGTGGTACTTACGTACAATGCAGTATCACTCAGCAATGAAATCTATGTCATCAGGCCCGTAGCAGCATAATGAGTGGATTCAGGTACGATGATTCTCACTGAAATAAGTCACACAGAAAAAGAAACATCATAAGATATCACTAATACACGGAATGTAAACTTGGCTACACAGGAACTGAATTCCAAAACAGAACAGGGTCTCAAATTTAGAAAACCAACTTATGCTTGCTTAAGGGGAAAGGTGAGTTGGGGTGCTGCATAAAACCAGAGATTGAAATGAGCACAGATAAAGTTCCTTAAGCCAAATATGGACTAGACAAGAGCTACTCCTTGCTCAACGAAATGGACTCAACACCCCATATTAAACGCCTAAGAATGTACCTGACTAGTAAGTATCTTAAAACCTATGGATTGCTATGTCTCCAAAACAGAATCAAGCATGTGTACAGGGGCATAAACGCAGCAGTGATAGGATTGGAGAGGTTCGGTGAGCAAATGAAGACCCTTTGAAGTCATATTGCATGGTACCCATTCCACGGGTCTCAACTCTCCAGGTTTAAGGTATTCTTCCTTCAGCTAAAACATGCATGTGGAACCCAGAGTATGATCAACCATGTGAACGGGAGACGTGTTCAAATATGTCTCAATTTTCCTCCCCTGGTACTCGGGTGCAACATTCCAGACGCTTTACTAACACTCTCCCCACTTGGAGAGTCAGCGCCTTTAACCTCCTGTTTGGCCCAGTTTGCAATTTCTGTGGAAGATGAACAGGAATAGGGAACACCAATGAGAGACTAGCTGGAGGTGTCTGGACGGGCAAATTTAACTCTCATTTCCCACCAGGAAGAGGAAATAACCAAAGGCTCAGCGTGCCGGGCCGGAACCAGATTAGGGCCTGAAGCCATCCTGCGGTGTTGCGGCCAGCTCAAAAGAAAGCGAGTTGAAGAAAGGAGCTCAGGGGCACTGTAATTCACAAACCTGCAGAGTTATAAATGACAGCTATCGTCCAAAAATATACTGAAGTAAGGCTGCCAAGAGGACTTGAAAGCGGGGCAGAATTGCAGGAAACCGATTTCAGGAGGTAGACTGGAATTGCATTGAAAGCATAGGAAAAGAGGCAGAACGTCCACAATGATGCACTTGGCCAAAAAGTGCGTATGCGTTTTTTCCTGAATATATTCAGGAAAAAACGCATACGCCCTTTTTGGCCAACCAAGCAAGCTTGCAAAGGAAATCTGCACTACAATGAAGTCTCACTTCCCCCCGGTCAAAAGGGCCATCTGAAAAAAGTGTAAAATCCAGAAAGGCAGGACAGGCCATGGAGAACTGGGAGCCTTGTTATGCTGATGGGCGGGATGTAAATTGCCAACAGACACTCGGGAGAAGTGTATGGTGTTTCCTGAAACATCTAAAAAACAAAGCAACAGAGCCTAGGGCACTTCCACTTATGGTCCTATAGCTTAGGGAAATTAAAATCAAAAAGACACAGCCACCCCAAAGTTTGGGACGCCTCTGTTTACAAGAACCTCGTTTACCGTACAAGTTCAATATCACAGAAAGTGAAAAATGGATAAAGAACTTGTGGTACTTACGTACAATGCAGTATCACTCAGCAATGAAATCTATGTCATCAGGCCCGTAGCAGCATAATGAGTGGATTCAGGTACGATGATTCTCACTGAAATAAGTCACACAGAAAAAGAAACATCATAAGATATCACTAATACACGGAATGTAAACTTGGCTACACAGGAACTGAATTCCAAAACAGAACAGGGTCTCAAATTTAGAAAACCAACTTATGCTTGCTTAAGGGGAAAGGTGAGTTGGGGTGCTGCATAAAACCAGAGATTGAAATGAGCACAGATAAAGTTCCTTAAGCCAAATATGGAATAGACAAGAGCTACTCCTTGCTCAACGAAATGGACTCAACACCCCATATTAAACGCCTAAGAATGTACCTGACTAGTAAGTATCTTAAAACCTATGGATTGCTATGTCTCCAAAAGAGAATCAAGCGTGTGTACAGGGGCATAAACGCAGCAGTGATAGGATTGGAGAGGTTCGGTGAGCAAATGAAGACCCTTTGAAGTCATATTGCATGGTACCCATTCCACGGGTCTCAACTCTCCAGGTTTAAGGTATTCTTCCTTCAGCTAAAACATGCATGTGGAACCCAGAGTATGATCAACCATGTGAACGGGAGACGTGTTCAAATATGTCTCAGTTTTCCTCCCCTGGTACTCGGGTGCAACATTCCAGACGCTTTACTAACACTCTCCCCACTTGGAGAGTCAGCGCCTTTAACTTCCTGTTTGGCCCAGTTTGCAATTTCTGCGGAAGATGAACAGGAATAGGGAACACCAATGAGAGACTAGCTGGAGGTGTCTGGACGGGCAAATTTAACTCTCATTTCCCACCAGGAAGAGGAAATAACCAAAGGCTCAGCGTGCCGGGCCGGAACCAGATTAGGGCCTGAAGCCATCCTGCGGTGTTGCGGCCAGCTCAAAAGAAAGCGAGTTGAAGAAAGGAGCTCAGGGGCACTGTAATTCACAAACCTGCAGAGTTATAAATGACAGCTATCGTCCAAAAATATACTGAAGTAAGGCTGCCAAGAGGACTTGAAAGCGGGGCAGAATTGCAGGAAACCGATTTCAGGAGGTATACTGGAATTGCTTTGAAAGCATAGGAAAAGAGGCAGAACGTCCACAATGATGCACTTGGCCAAAAAGGGCGTATGCGTTTTTTCCTGAATATATTCAGGAAAAAACGCATACGCCCTTTTTGGCCAACCAAGCAAGCTTGCAAAGGAAATCTGCACTACAATGAAGTCTCACTTCCCCCCGGTCAAAAGGGCCATCTGAAAAAAGTGTAAAATCCAGAAAGGCAGGACAGGCCATGGAGAACTGGGAGCCTTGTTATGCTGATGGGCGGGATGTAAATTGCCAACAGACACTCGGGAGAAGTGTATGGTGTTTCCTGAAACATCTATACAACAAAGCAACAGAGCCTAGGGCACTTCCACTTATGGTCCTATAGCTTAGGGAAATTAATATCAAAAAGACACAGCCACCCCAAAGTTTGGGACGCCTCTGTTTACAAGAACCTCGTTTACAGTACAAGTTCAACATCGCAGAAAGTGAAAAATGGATAAAGAACATGTGGTATTTACTTACAAAGCAGTATCACTCAGCAATGAAATCTATGTCATCAGGCCCGTAGCAGCATAATGAGTGGATTCAGGTACGATGATTCTCACTGAAATAAGTCACACAGAAAAAGAAACATCATAAGATATCAGTAATACACGGAATGTAAACTTGGCTACACAGGAACTGAATTACAGAACAGAACATGGTCTCAAATTTAGAAAACCAACTTATGCTTGCTTAAGGGGAAAGGTGAGTTGGGGTGCTGCATAAAACCAGAGATTGAAACGAGCACAGATAAAGTTCCTTAAGCCAAATATGGAATAGACAAGAGCTACTCCTTGCTCAATGAAATAGACTCAACACCGCATATTAAACGCCTAAGAATGTACCTGACTAGTAAGTATCTTAAAACCTATGGATTGCTATGTCTCCGAAAGAGAATCAAGCATGTGTACAGGGGCATAAACGCAGCAGTGATAGGATTGGAGAGGTTCGGTGAGCAAATGAAGACCCTTTGAAGTCATATTGCATGGTACCCATTCCACGGGTTTCAACTACCCAGGTTTAAGGTATTCTTCCTTCAGCTAAAACATGCATGTGGAACCTAGAGTATGATCAACCATGTGATCGGGAGACGTGTTCAAATATGTCTCAGTTTTCGTACCCTGGTACTCGGGTGCAACATTCCAGACGCTTTACTAACACTCTCCCGACTTGGAGAGTCCGTCCCTTTAATCTCCTGTTTGGCCCAGTTTGCAATTTCTGCGGAAGATGAACAGGAATAGGGAGAACCAATGAGAGACTAGCTGGAGGTGTCTGGGCGGGCAAATTTATCTCTCATTTCCCACCAGGAAGAGGAAATAACCAAAGGCTCAGCGTGCCGTGCCGGAACCAGATTAGGGCCTGATGCCATTCTGTGGTGTTGCGGCCAGCTCAAAAGAAAGCGAGTTGAAGAAAGGAGCTCAGGGGCACTGTAATTCACAAACCTGCAGAGTTATAAATGACAGCTATCGTCCAAAAATATACTGAAGTAAGGCTGCCAAGAGGACTTGAAAGCGGGGCAGAATTGCAGGAAACCGATTTCAGGAGGTAGACTGGAATTGCTTTGAAAGCATAGGAAAAGAGGCAGAACGTCCACAATGATGCACTTGGCCAAAAAGGGCGTATGCGTTTTTTCCTGAATATATTCAGGAAAAAACGCATACGCCCTTTTTGGACAACCAAGCAAGCTTGCAAAGGAAATCTGCACTACAATGAAGTCTCACTTCCCCCCGGTCAAAAGGGCCATCTGAAAAAAGTGTAAAATCCAGAAAGGCAGGACAGGCCATGGAGAACTGGGAGCCTTGTTATGCTGATGGGCGGGATGTAAATTGCCAACAGACACTCGGGAGAAGTGTATGGTGTTTCCTGAAACATCTAAACAACAAAGCAACAGAGCCTAGGGCACTTCCACTTATGGTCCTATAGCTTAGGGAAATTAAAATCAAAAAGACACAGCCACCCCAAAGTTTGGGACGCCTCTGTTTACAAGAACCTCGTTTACCGTACAAGTTCAATATCACAGAAAGTGAAAAATGGATAAAGAACTTGTGGTACTTACGTACAATGCAGTATCACTCAGCAATGAAATCTATGTCATCAGGCCCGTAGCAGCATAATGAGTGGATTCAGGTACGATGATTCTCACTGAAATAAGTCACACAGAAAAAGAAACATCATAAGATATCACTAATACACGGAATGTAAACTTGGCTATACAGGAACTGAATTCCAAAACAGAACAGGGTCTCAAATTTAGAAAACCAACTTATGCTTGCTTAAGGGGAAAGGTGAGTTGGGGTGCTGCATAAAACCAGAGATTGAAATGAGCACAGATAAAGTTCCTTAAGCCAAATATGGACTAGACAAGAGCTACTCCTTGCTCAACGAAATGGACTCAACACCCCATATTAAACGCCTAAGAATGTACCTGACTAGTAAGTATCTTAAAACCTATGGATTGCTATGTCTCCAAAAGAGAATCAAGCGTGTGTACAGGGGCATAAACGCAGCAGTGATAGGATTGGAGAGGTTCGGTGAGCAAATGAAGACCCTTTGAAGTCATATTGCATGGTACCCATTCCACGGGTCTCAACTCTCCAGGTTTAAGGTATTCTTCCTTCAGCTAAAACATGCATGTGGAACCCAGAGTATGATCAACCATGTGAACGGGAGACGTGTTCAAATATGTCTCAGTTTTCCTCCCCTGGTACTCGGGTGCAACATTCCAGACGCTTTACTAACACTCTCCCCACTTGGAGAGTCAGCGCCTTTAACCTCCTGTTTGGCCCAGTTTGCAATTTCTGCGGAAGATGAACAGGAATAGGGAACACCAATGAGAGACTAGCTGGAGGTGTCTGGACGGGCAAATTTAACTCTCATTTCCCACCAGGAAGAGGAAATAACCAAAGGCTCAGCGTGCCGGGCCGGAACCAGATTAGGGCCTGAAGCCATCCTGCGGTGTTGCGGCCAGCTCAAAAGAAAGCGAGTTGAAGAAAGGAGCTCAGGGGCACTGTAATTCACAAACCTGCAGAGTTATAAATGACAGCTATCGTCCAAAAATATACTGAAGTAAGGCTGCCAAGAGGACTTGAAAGCGGGGCAGAATTGCAGGAAACCGATTTCAGGAGGTAGACTGGAATTGCATTGAAAGCATAGGAAAAGAGGCAGAACGTCCACAATGATGCACTTGGCCAAAAAGGGCGTATGCGTTTTTTCCTGAATATATTCAGGAAAAAACGCATACGCCCTTTTTGGCCAACCAAGCAAGCTTGCAAAGGAAATCTGCACTACAATGAAGTCTCACTTCCCCCCGGTCAAAAGGGCCATCTGAAAAAAGTGTAAAATCCAGAAAGGCAGGACAGGCCATGGAGAACTGGGAGCCTTGTTATGCTGATGGGCGGGATGTAAATTGCCAACAGACACTCGGGAGAAGTGTATGGTGTTTCCTGAAACATCTAAAAAACAAAGCAACAGAGCCTAGGGCACTTCCACTTATGGTCCTATAGCTTAGGGAAATTAAAATCAAAAAGACACAGCCACCCCAAAGTTTGGGACGCCTCTGTTTACAAGAACCTCGTTTACCGTACAAGTTCAATATCACAGAAAGTGAAAAATGGATAAAGAACTTGTGGTACTTACGTACAATGCAGTATCACTCAGCAATGAAATCTATGTCATCAGGCCCGTAGCAGCATAATGAGTGGATTCAGGTACGATGATTCTCACTGAAATAAGTCACACAGAAAAAGAAACATCATAAGATATCACTAATACACGGAATGTAAACTTGGCTACAGAGGAACTGAATTCCAAAACAGAACAGGGTCTCAAATTTAGAAAACCAACTTATGCTTGCTTAAGGGGAAAGGTGAGTTGGGGTGCTGCATAAAACCAGAGAATGAAATGAGCACAGATAAAGTTCCTTAAGCCAAATATGGACTAGACAAGAGCTACTCCTTGCTCAACGAAATGGACTCAACACCCCATATTAAACGCCTAAGAATGTACCTGACTAGTAAGTATCTTAAAACCTATGGATTGCTATGTCTCCAAAAGAGAATCAAGCGTGTGTACAGGGGCATAAACGCAGCAGTGATAGGATTGGAGAGGTTCGGTGAGCAAATGAAGACCCTTTGAAGTCATATTGCATGGTACCCATTCCACGGGTCTCAACTCTCCAGGTTTAAGGTATTCTTCCTTCAGCTAAAACATGCATGTGGAACCCAGAGTATGATCAACCATGTGAACGGGAGACGTGTTCAAATATGTCTCAGTTTTCCTCCCCTGGTACTCGGGTGCAACATTCCAGACGCTTTACTAACACTCTCCCCACTTGGAGAGTCAGCGCCTTTAACCTCCTGTTTGGCCCAGTTTGCAATTTCTGCGGAAGATGAACTGGAATAGTGAGAACCAATGAGAGACTAGCAGGAGGTGTCTGGACGGGCAAATTTAACTCTCATTTCCCACCAGGAAGAGGAAATAACCAAAGGCTCAGCGTGCCGTGCCGGAACCAGATTAGGGCCTGAAGCCATTCTGTGGTGTTGCGGCCAGCTCAAAAGAAAGCGAGTTGAAGAAAGGAGCTCAGGGGCACTGTAATTCACAAACCTGCAGAGTTATAAATGACAGCTATCGTCCAAAAATATACTGAAGTAAGGCTGCCAAGAGGACTTGAAAGCGGGGCAGAATTGCAGGAAACCGATTTCAGGAGGTAGACTGGAATTGCTTTGAAAGCATAGGAAAAGAGGCAGAACGTCCACAATGATGCACTTGGCCAAAAAGGGCGTATGCGTTTTTTCCTGAATATATTCAGGAAAAAACGCATACGCCCTTTTTGGCCAACCAAGCAAGCTTGCAAAGGAAATCTGCACTACAATGAAGTCTCACTTCCCCCCGGTCAAAAGGGCCATCTGAAAAAAGTGTAAAATCCAGAAAGACAGGACAGGCCATGGAGAACTGGGAGCCTTGTTATGCTGATGGGCGGGATGTAAACTGCCAACAGACACTCAGGAGAAGTGTATGGTGTTTCCTGAAACATCTAAAAAACAAAGCAACAGAGCCTAGGGCACTTCCACTTATGGTCCTATAGCTTAGGGAAATTAAAATCAAAAAGACACAGCCACCCCAAAGTTTGGGACGCCTCTGTTTACAAGAACCTCGTTTACCGTACAAGTTCAATATCACAGAAAGTGAAAAATGGATAAAGAACTTGTGGTACTTACGTACAATGCAGTATCACTCAGCAATGAAATCTATGTCATCAGGCCCGTAGCAGCATAATGAGTGGATTCAGGTACGATGATTCTCACTGAAATAAGTCACACAGAAAAAGAAACATCATAAGATATCAGTAATACACGGAATGTAAACTTGGCTACACAGGAACTGAATTACAGAACAGAACAGGGTCTCAAATTTAGAAAACCAACTTATGCTTGCTTAAGGGGAAAGGTGAGTTGGGGTGCTGCATAAAACCAGAGATTGAAACGAGCACAGATAAAGTTCCTTAAGCCAAATATGGAATAGACAAGAGCTACTCCTTGCTCAACGAAATGGACTCAACACCCCATATTAAACGCCTAAGAATGTACCTGACTAGTAAGTATCTTAAAACCTATGGATTGCTATGTCTCCAAAAGAGAATCAAGCGTGTGTACAGGGGCATAAACGCAGCAGTAATAGGATTGGAGAGGTTCGGTGAGCAAATGAAGACCCTTTGAAGTCATATTGCATGGTACCCATTCCACGGGTCTCAACTCTCCAGGTTTAAGGTATTCTTCCTTCAGCTAAAACATGCATGTGGAACCCAGAGTATGATCAACCATGTGAATGGGAGACGTGTTCAAATATGTCTCAGTCTTCCTCCCCTGGTACTCGGGTGCAACATTCCAGATGCTTTAGTAACACTCTCCCCACTTGGAGTGTCAGCGCCTTTAACCTCCTGTTTGGCCCAGTTTGCAATTTCTGCGGAAGATGAACAGGAATAGGGAACACCAATGAGAGACTAGCTGGAGGTGTCTGGACGGGCAAATTTAACTCTCATTTCCCACCAGGAAGAGGAAATAACCAAAGGCTCAGCGTGCCGGTCCGGAACCAGATTAGGGCCTGAAGCCATCATGCGGTGTTGCGGCCAGCTCAAAAGAAAGCGAGTTGAAGAAAGGAGCTCAGGGGCACTGTAATTCACAAACCTGCAGAGTTATAAATAACAGCTATCGTCCAAAAATATACTGAAGTAAGGCTGCCAAGAGGACTTGAAAGCGGGGCAGAATTGCAGGAAACTGATTTCAGGAGGTAGACTGGAATTGCATTGAAAGCATAGGAAAAGAGGCAGAACGTCCACAATGATGCACTTGGCCAAAAAGGGCGTATGCGTTTTTTCCTGAATATATTCAGGAAAAAACGCATACACCCTTTTTGGCCAACAAAGCAAGCTTGCAAAGGAAATCTGCACTACAATGAAGTCTCACTTCCCCCCGGTCAAAAGGGCCATCTGAAAAAAGTGTAAAATCCAGAAAGGCAGGACAGGCCATGGAGAACTGGGAGCCTTGTTATGCTGATGGGCGGGATGTAAATTGCCAACAGACACTCGGGAGAAGTGTATGGTGTTTCCTGAAACATCTAAAAAACAAAGCAACAGAGCCTAGGGCACTTCCACTTATGGTCCTATAGCTTTGGGAAATTAAAATCAAAAAGACACAGCCACCCCAAAGTTTGGGACGCCTCTGTTTACAAGAACCTCGTTTACCGTACAAGTTCAACATCGCAGAAAGTGAAAAATGGATAAAGAAGTTGTGGTATTTACTTACAAAGCAATATCACTCAGCAATGAAATCTATGTCAACAGGCCCTTAGCAGCACAATGAGTGGATTCAGGTATGATGATTCTAACTGAAATAAGTCACACAGAAAAAGAAACATCATAAGATATCAGTAATACACGGAATGTAAACTTGGCTACACAGGAACTGAATTACAGAACAGAACAGGGTCTCAAATTTAGAAAACCAACTTATGCTTGCTTAAGGGGAAAGGTGAGTTGGGGTGCTGCATAAAACCAGAGATTAGAAACGAGCACAGATAAAGTTCCTTAAGCCAAATATGGAATAGACAAGAGCTACTCCTTGCTCAACGAAATGGACTCAACACCGCATATTAAACGCCTAAGAATGTACCTGACTAGTAAGTATCTTAAAACCTATGGATTGCTATGTCTCCGAAAGAGAATCAAGCATGTGTACAGGGGCATAAACGCAGCAGTGATAGGATTGGAGAGGTTCGGTGAGCAAATGAAGACCCTTTGAAGTCATATTGCATGGTACCCATTCCACGGGTCTCAACTCTCCAGGTTTAAGGTATTCTTCCTTCAGCTAAAACATGCATGTGGAACCCAGAGTATGATCAACCATGTGAACGGGAGACGTGTTCAAATATGTCTCAGTTTTCCTCCCCTGGTACTCGGGTGCAACATTCCAGAAGCTTTACTAACACTCTCCCCACTTGGAGAGTCAGCGCCTTTAACCTCCTGTTTGGCCCAGTTTGCAATTTCTGCGGAAGATGAACAGGAATAGGGAACACCAATGAGAGACTAGCTGGAGGTGTCTGGACGGGCAAATTTAACTCTCATTTCCCACCAGGAAGAGGAAATAACCAAAGGCTCAGCGTGCCGTGCCGGAACAAGATTAGGGCCTGAAGCCATCCTGCGGTGTTGCGGCCAGCTCAAAAGAAAGCGAGTTGAAGAAAGGAGCTCAGGGGCACTGTAATTCACAAACCTGCAGAGTTATAAATGACAGCTTTCGTCCAAAAATATACTGAAGTAAGGCTGCCAAGAGGACTTGAAAGCGGGGCAGAATTGCAGGAAACCGATTTCAGGAGGTAGACTGGAATTGCATTGAAAGCATAGGAAAAGAGGCAGAACGTCCACAATGATGCACTTGGCCAAAAAGGGCGTATGCGTTTTTTCCTGAATATATTCAGGAAAAAACGCATACGCCCTTTTTGGCCAACCAAGCAAGCTTGCAAAGGAAATCTGCACTACAATGAAGTCTCACTTCCCCCCGGTCAAAAGGGCCATCTGAAAAAAGTGTAAAATCCAGAAAGGCAGGACAGGCCATGGAGAACTGGGAGCCTTGTTATGCTGATGGGTGGGATGTAAATTGCCAACAGACACTCGGGAGAAGTGTATGGTGTTTCCTGAAACATCTAAACAACAAAGCAACAGAGCCTAGGGCACTTCCACTTATGGTCCTATAGCTTAGGGAAATTAAAATCAAAAAGACACAGCCACCCCAAAGTTTGGGACGCCTCTGTTTACAAGAACCTCGTTTACCGTACAAGTTCAATATCACAGAAAGTGAAAAATGGATAAAGAACTTGTGGTACTTACGTACAATGCAGTATCACTCAGCAATGAAATCTATGTCATCAGGCCCGTAGCAGCATAATGAGTGGATTCAGGTACGATGATTCTCACTGAAATAAGTCACACAGAAAAAGAAACATTATAAGATATCAGTAATACACGGAATGTAAACTTGGCTACACAGGAACTGAATTCCAAAACAGAACAGGGTCTCAAATTTAGAAAACCAACTTATGCTTGCTTAAGGGGAAAGGTGAGTTGGGGTGCTGCATAAAACCAGAGATTGAAACGAGCACAGATAAAGTTCCTTAAGCCAAATATGGAATAGACAAGAGCTACTCCTTGCTCAACGAAATGGACTCAACACCCCATATTAAACGCCTAAGAATGTACCTGACTAGTAAGTATCTTAAAACCTATGGATTGCTATGTCTCCAAAAGAGAATCAAGCGTGTGTACAGGGGCATAAACGCAGCAGTGATAGGATTGGAGAGGTTCGGTGAGCAAATGAAGACCCTTTGAAGTCATATTGCATGGTACCCATTCCACGGGTCTCAACTCTCCAGGTTTAAGGTATTCTTCCTTCAGCTAAAACATGCATGTGGAACCCAGAGTATGATCAACCATGTGAACGGGAGACGTGTTCAAATATGTCTCAGTCTTCCTCCCCTGGTACTCGGGTGCAACATTCCAGATGCTTTACTAACACTCTCCCCACTTGGAGAGTCAGCGCCTTTAACCTCCTGTTTGGCCCAGTTTGCAATTTCTGCGGAAGATGAACAGGAATAGGGAACACCAATGAGAGACTAGCTGGAGGTGTCTGGACGGGCAAATTTAACTCTCATTTCCCACCAGGAAGAGGAAATAACCAAAGGCTCAGCGTGCCGGGCCGGAACCAGATTAGGGCCTGAAGCCATCCTGCGGTGTTGCGGCCAGCTCAAAAGAAAGCGAGTTGAAGAAAGGAGCTCAGGGGCACTGTAATTCACAAACCTGCAGAGTTATAAATGACAGCTATCGTCCAAAAATATACTGAAGTAAGGCTGCCAAGAGGACTTGAAAGCGGGGCAGAATTGCAGGAAACCGATTTCAGGAGGTAGACTGGAATTGCATTGAAAGCATAGGAAAAGAGGCAGAACGTCCACAATGATGCACTTGGCCAAAAAGGGCGTATGCGTTTTTTCCTGAATATATTCAGGAAAAAACGCATACGCACTTTTTGGCCAACCAAGCAAGCTTGCAAAGGAAATCTGCACTACAATGAAGTCTCACTTCCCCCCGGTCAAAAGGGCCATCTGAAAAAAGTGTAAAATCCAGAAAGGCAGGACAGGCCATGGAGAACTGGGAGCCTTGTTATGCTGATGGGCGGGATGTAAATTGCCAACAGACACTCGGGAGAAGTGTATGGTGTTTCCTGAAACATCTAAAAAACAAAGCAACAGAGCCTAGGGCACTTCCACTTATGGTCCTATAGCTTAGGGAAATTAAAATCAAAAAGACACAGCCACCCCAAAGTTTGGGACGCCTCTGTTTACAAGAACCTCGTTTACCGTACAAGTTCAACATCGCAGAAAGTGAAAAATGGATAAAGAAGTTGTGGTATTTACTTACAAAGCAATATCACTCAGCAATGAAATCTATGTCAACAGGCCCTTAGCAGCACAATGAGTGGATTCAGGTATGATGATTCTAACTGAAATAAGTCACACAGAAAAAGAAACATCATAAGATATCAGTAATACACGGAATGTAAACTTGGCTACACAGGAACTGAATTACAGAACAGAACAGGGTCTCAAATTTAGAAAACCAACTTATGCTTGCTTAAGGGGAAAGGTGAGTTGGGGTGCTGCATAAAACCAGAGATTGAAATGGGCACAGATAAAGTTCCTTAAGCCAAATATGGAATAGACAAGAGCTACTCCTTGCTCAACGAAATGGACTCAACACCGCATATTAAACGCCTAAGAATGTACCTGACTAGTAAGTATCTTAAAACCTATGGATTGCTATGTCTCCGAAAGAGAATCAAGCATGTGTACAGGGGCATAAACGCAGCAGTGATAGGATTGGAGAGGTTCGGTGAGCAAATGAAGACCCTTTGAAGTCATATTGCATGGTACCCATTCCACGGGTCTCAACTCTCCAGGTTTAAGGTATTCTTCCTTCAGCTAAAACATGCATGTGGAACCCAGAGTATGATCAACCATGTGAACGGGAGACGTGTTCAAATATGTCTCAGTTTTCCTCCCCTGGTGCTCGGGTGCAACATTCCAGACGCTTTACTAACACTCTCCCCACTTGGAGAGTCAGCGCCTTTAACCTCCTGTTTGGCCCAGTTTGCAATTTCTGCGGAAGATGAACAGGAATAGGGAACACCAATGAGAGACTAGCTGGAGGTGTCTGGACGGGCAAATTTAACTCTCATTTCCCACCAGGAAGAGGAAATAACCAAAGGCTCAGCGTGCCGTGCCGGAACCAGATTAGGGCCTGAAGCCATCCTGCGGTGTTGCGGCCAGCTCAAAAGAAAGCGAGTTGAAGAAAGGAGCTCAGGGGCACTGTAATTCACAAACCTGCAGAGTTATAAATGACAGCTATCGTCCAAAAATATACTGAAGTAAGGCTGCCAAGAGGACTTGAAAGCGGGGCAGAATTGCAGGAAACCGATTTCAGGAGGTAGACTGGAATTGCATTGAAAGCATAGGAAAAGAGGCAGAACGCCCACAATGATGCACTTGGCCAAAAAGGGCGTATGCGTTTTTTCCTGAATATATTCAGGAAAAAACGCATACGCCCTTTTTGGCCAACCAAGCAAGCTTGCAAAGGAAATCTGCACTACAATGAAGTCTCACTTCCCCCCGGTCAAAAGGGCCATCTGAAAAAAGTGTAAAATCCAGAAAGGCAGGACAGGCCATGGAGAACTGGGAGCCTTGTTATGCTGATGGGCGGGATGTAAATTGCCAACAGACACTCGGGAGAAGTGTATGGTGTTTCCTGAAACATCTAAACAACAAAGCAACAGAGCCTAGGTCACTTCCACTTATGGTCCTATAGCTTAGGGAAATTAAAATCAAAAAGACACAGCCACCCCAAAGTTTGGGACGCCTCTGTTTACAAGAACCTCGTTTACCGTACAAGTTCAATATCACAGAAAGTGAAAAATGGATAAAGAACTTGTGGTACTTACGTACAATGCAGTATCACTCAGCAATGAAATCTATGTCATCAGGCCCGTAGCAGCATAATGAGTGGATTCAGGTACGATGATTCTCACTGAAATAAGTCACACAGAAAAAGAAACATCATAAGATATCACTAATACACGGAATGTAAACTTGGCTACACAGGAACTGAATTCCAAAACAGAACAGGGTCTCAAATTTAGAAAACCAACTTATGCTTGCTTAAGGGGAAAGGTGAGTTGGGGTGCTGCATAAAACCAGAGATTGAAATGAGCACAGATAAAGTTCCTTAAGCCAAATATGGACTAGACAAGAGCTACTCCTTGCTCAACGAAATGGACTCAACACCGCATATTAAACGCCTAAGAATGTACCTGACTAGTAAGTATCTTAAAACCTATGGATTGCTATGTCTCCAAAAGAGAATCAAGCGTGTGTACAGGGGCATAAACGCAGCAGTGATAGGATTGAAGAGGTTCGGTGAGCAAACGAAGACCCTTTGAAGTCATATTGCATGGTACCCATTCCACGGGTCTCAACTCTCCAGGTTTAAGGTATTCTTCCTTCAGCTAAAACATGCATGTGGAATCCAGAGTATGATCAACCATGTGAACGGGAGACGTGTTCAAATACGTCTCAGTTTTCCTCCCCTGGTACTCGGGTGCAACATTCCAGACGCTTTACTAACACTCTCCCCACTTGGAGAGTCAGCGCCTTTAACCTCCTGTTTGGCCCAGTTTGCAATTTCTGCGGAAGATGAACAGGAATAGGGAACACCAATGAGAGACTAGCTGGAGGTGTCTGGACGGGCAAATTTAACTCTCATTTCCCACCAGGAAGAGGAAATAACCAAAGGCTCAGCGTGCCGTGCCGGAACCAGATTAGGGCCTGAAGCCATCCTGCGGTGTTGCGGCCAGCTCAAAAGAAAGCGAGTTGAAGAAAGGAGCTCAGGGGCACTGTAATTCACAAACCTGCAGCGTTATAAATGACAGCTTTCGTCCAAAAATATACTGAAGTAAGGCTGCCAAGAGGACTTGAAAGCGGGGCAGAATTGCAGGAAACCGATTTCAGGACGTAGACTGGAATTGCATTGAAAGCATAGGAAAAGAGGCAGAACGTCCACAATGATGCACTTGGCCAAAAAGGGCGTATGCGTTTTTTCCTGAATATATTCAGGAAAAAACGCATACGCCCTTTTTGGCCAACCAAGCAAGCTTGCAAAGGAAATCTGCACTACAATGAAGTCTCACTTCCCCCCGGTCAAAAGGGCCATCTGAAAAAAGTGTAAAATCCAGAAAGGCAGGACAGGCCATGGAGAACTGGGAGCCTTGTTATGCTGATGGGCGGGATGTAAATTGCCAACAGACACTCGGGAGAAGTGTATGGTGTTTCCTGAAACATCTAAAAAACAAAGCAACAGAGCCTAGGGCACTTCCACTTATGGTCCTATAGCTTAGGGAAATTAAAATCAAAAAGACACAGCCACCCCAAAGTTTGGGACGCCTCTGTTTACAAGAACCTCGTTTACCGTACAAGTTCAATATCACAGAAAGTGAAAAATGGATAAAGAACTTGTGGTACTTACGTACAATGCAGTATCACTCAGCAATGAAATCTATGTCATCAGGCCCGTAGCAGCATAATGAGTGGATTCAGGTACGATGATTGTCACTGAAATAAGTCACACAGAAAAAGAAACATCATAAGATATCACTAATACACGGAATGTAAACTTGGCTACACAGGAACTGAATTCCAAAACAGAACAGGGTCTCAAATTTAGAAAACCAACTTATGCTTGCTTAAGGGGAAAGGTGAGTTGGGGTGCTGCATAAAACCAGAGATTGAAATGAGCACAGATAAAGTTCCTTAAGCCAAATATGGAATAGACAAGAGCTACTCCTTGCTCAACGAAATGGACTCAACACCCCATATTAAACGCCTAAGAATGTACCTGACTAGTAAGTATCTTAAAACCTATGGATTGCTATGTCTCCAAAAGAGAATCAAGCGTGTGTACAGGGGTATAAACGCAGCAGTGATAGGATTGGAGAGGTTCGGTGAGCAAATGAAGACCCTTTGAAGTCATATTGCATGGTACCCATTCCACGGGTCTCAACTCTCCAGGTTTAAGGTATTCTTCCTTCAGCTAAAACATGCATGTGGAACCCAGAGTATGATCAACCATGTGAACGGGAGACGTGTTCAAATACGTCTCAGTTTTCCTCCCCTGGTACTCGGGTGCAACATTCCAGACTCTTTACTAACACTCTCCCCACTTGGAGAGTCAGCGCCTTTAACCTCCTGTTTGGCCCAGTTTGCAATTTCTGCGGAAGATGAACAGGAATAGGGAACACCAATGAGAGACTAGCTGGAGGTGTCTGGACGGGCAAATTTAACTCTCATTTCCCACCAGGAAGAGGAAATAACCAAAGGCTCAGCATGCCGTGCCGGAACCAGATTAGGGCCTGAAGCCATCCTGCGGTGTTGCGGCCAGCTCAAAAGAAAGCGAGTTGAAGAAAGGAGCTCAGGGGCACTGTAATTCACAAACCTGCAGCGTTATAAATGACAGCTTTCGTCCAAAAATATACTGAAGTAAGGCTGCCAAGAGGACTTGAAAGCGGGGCAGAATTGCAGGAAACCGATTTCAGGAGGTAGACTGGAATTGCATTGAAAGCATAGGAAAAGAGGCAGAACGTCCACAATGATGCACTTGGCCAAAAAGGGCGTATGCGTTTTTTCCTGAATATATTCTGGAAAAAACGCATACGCCCTTTTTGGCCAACCAAGCAAGCTTGCAAAGGAAATCTGCACTACAATGAAGTCTCACTTCCCCCCGGTCAAAAGGGCCATCTGAAAAAAGTGTAAAATCCAGAAAGGCAGGACAGGCCATGGAGAACTGGGAGCCTTGTTATGCTGATGGGCGGGATGTAAATTGCCAACAGACACTCGGGAGAAGTGTATGGTGTTTCCTGAAACATCTAAACAACAAAGCAACAGAGCCTAGGGCACTTCCACTTATGGTCCTATAGCTTAGGGAAATTAAAATCAAAAAGACACAGCCACCCCAAAGTTTGGGACGCCTCTGTTTACAAGAACCTCGTTTACCGTACAAGTTCAATATCACAGAAAGTGAAAAATGGATAAAGAACTTGTGGTACTTACGTACAATGCAGTATCACTCAGCAATGAAATCTATGTCATCAGGCCCGTAGCAGCATAATGAGTGGATTCAGGTACGATGATTCTCACTGAAATAAGTCACACAGAAAAAGAAACATCATAAGATATCACTAATACACGGAATGTAAACTTGGCTACACAGGAACTGAATTCCAAAACAGAACAGGGTCTCAAATTTAGAAAACCAACTTATGCTTGCTTAAGGGGAAAGGTGAGTTGGGGTGCTGCATAAAACCAGAGATTGAAATGAGCACAGATAAAGTTCCTTAAGCCAAATATGGACTAGACAAGAGCTACTCCTTGCTCAACGAAATGGACTCAACACCGCATATTAAACGCCTAAGAATGTACCTGACTAGTAAGTATCTTAAAACCTATGGATTGCTATGTCTCCAAAAGAGAATCAAGCGTGTGTACAGGGGCATAAACGCAGCAGTGATAGGATTGGAGAGGTTCGGTGAGCAAACGAAGACCCTTTGAAGTCATATTGCATGGTACCCATTCCACGGGTCTCAACTCTCCAGGTTTAAGGTATTCTTCCTTCAGCTAAAACATGCATGTGGAATCCAGAGTATGATCAACCATGTGAACGGGAGACGTGTTCAAATACGTCTCAGTTTTCCTCCCCTGGTACTCGGGTGCAACATTCCAGACGCTTTACTAACACTCTCCCCACTTGGAGAGTCAGCGCCTTTAACCTCCTGTTTGGCCCAGTTTGCAATTTCTGCGGAAGATGAACAGGAATAGGGAACACCAATGAGAGACTAGCTGGAGGTGTCTGGACGGGCAAATTTAACTCTCATTTCCCACCAGGAAGAGGAAATAACCAAAGGCTCAGCATGCCGTGCCGGAACCAGATTAGGGCCTGAAGCCATCCTGCGGTGTTGCGGCCAGCTCAAAAGAAAGCGAGTTGAAGAAAGGAGCTCAGGGGCACTGTAATTCACAAACCTGCAGCGTTATAAATGACAGCTTTCGTCCAAAAATATACTGAAGTAAGGCTGCCAAGAGGACTTGAAAGCGGGGCAGAATTGCAGGAAACCGATTTCAGGAGGTAGACTGGAATTGCATTGAAAGCATAGGAAAAGAGGCAGAACGTCCACAATGATGCACTTGGCCAAAAAGGGCGTATGCGTTTTTTCCTGAATATATTCTGGAAAAAACGCATACGCCCTTTTTGGCCAACCAAGCAAGCTTGCAAAGGAAATCTGCACTACAATGAAGTCTCACTTCCCCCCGGTCAAAAGGGCCATCTGAAAAAAGTGTAAAATCCAGAAAGGCAGGACAGGCCATGGAGAACTGGGAGCCTTGTTATGCTGATGGGCGGGATGTAAATTGCCAACAGACACTCGGGAGAAGTGTATGGTGTTTCCTGAAACATCTAAACAACAAAGCAACAGAGCCTAGGGCACTTCCACTTATGGTCCTATAGCTTAGGGAAATTAAAATCAAAAAGACACAGCCACCCCAAAGTTTGGGACGCCTCTGTTTACAAGAACCTCGTTTACCGTACAAGTTCAATATCACAGAAAGTGAAAAATGGATAAAGAACTTGTGGTACTTACGTACAATGCAGTATCACTCAGCAATGAAATCTATGTCATCAGGCCCGTAGCAGCATAATGAGTGGATTCAGGTACGATGATTCTCACTGAAATAAGTCACACAGAAAAAGAAACATCATAAGATATCACTAATACACGGAATGTAAACTTGGCTACACAGGAACTGAATTCCAAAACAGAACAGGGTCTCAAATTTAGAAAACCAACTTATGCTTGCTTAAGGGGAAAGGTGAGTTGGGGTGCTGCATAAAACCAGAGATTGAAATGAGCACAGATAAAGTTCCTTAAGCCAAATATGGAATAGACAAGAGCTACTCCTTGCTCAACGAAATGGACTCAACACCCCATATTAAACGCCTAAGAATGTACCTGACTAGTAAGTATCTTAAAACCTATGGATTGCTATGTCTCCAAAAGAGAATCAAGCGTGTGTACAGGGGCATAAACGCAGCAGTGATAGGATTGGAGAGGTTCGGTGAGCAAACGAAGACCCTTTGAAGTCATATTGCATGGTACCCATTCCACGGGTCTCAACTCTCCAGGTTTAAGGTATTCTTCCTTCAGCTAAAACATGCATGTGGAATCCAGAGTATGATCAACCATGTGAACGGGAGACGTGTTCAAATACGTCTCAGTTTTCCTCCCCTGGTACTCGGGTGCAACATTCCAGACGCTTTACTAACACTCTCCCCACTTGGAGAGTCAGCGCCTTTAACCTCCTGTTTGGCCCAGTTTGCAATTTCTGCGGAAGATGAACAGGAATAGGGAACACCAATGAGAGACTAGCTGGAGGTGTCTGGACGGGCAAATTTAACTCTCATTTCCCACCAGGAAGAGGAAATAACCAAAGGCTCAGCGTGCCGTGCCGGAACCAGATTAGGGCCTGAAGCCATCCTGCGGTGTTGCGGCCAGCTCAAAAGAAAGCGAGTTGAAGAAAGGAGCTCAGGGGCACTGTAATTCACAAACCTGCAGCGTTATAAATGACAGCTTTCGTCCAAAAATATACTGAAGTAAGGCTGCCAAGAGGACTTGAAAGAGGGGCAGAATTGCAGGAAACCGATTTCAGGACGTAGACTGGAATTGCATTGAAAGCATAGGAAAAGAGGCAGAACGTCCACAATGATGCACTTGGCCAAAAAGGGCGTATGCGTTTTTTCCTGAATATATTCAGGAAAAAACGCATACGCCCTTTTTGGCCAACCAAGCAAGCTTGCAAAGGAAATCTGCACTACAATGAAGTCTCACTTCCCCCGGTCAAAAGGGCCATCTGAAAAAAGTGTAAAATCCAGAAAGGCAGGACAGGCCATGGAGAACTGGGAGCCTTGTTATGCTGATGGGCGGGATGTAAATTGCCAACAGACACTCGGGAGAAGTGTATGGTGTTTCCTGAAACATCTAAACAACAAAGCAACAGAGCCTAGGGCACTTCCACTTATGGTCCTATAGCTTAGGGAAATTAAAATCAAAAAGACACAGCCACCCCAAAGTTTGGGACGCCTCTGTTTACAAGAACCTCGTTTACCGTACAAGTTCAATATCACAGAAATTGAAAAATGGATAAAGAACTTGTGGTACTTACGTACAATGCAGTATCACTCAGCAATGAAATCTATGTCATCAGGCCCGTAGCAGCATAATGAGTGGATTCAGGTACGATGATTGTCACTGAAATAAGTCACACAGAAAAAGAAACATCATAAGATATCACTAATACACGGAATGTAAACTTGGCTACACAGGAACTGAATTCCAAAACAGAACAGGGTCTCAAATTTAGAAAACCAACTTATGCTTGCTTAAGGGGAAAGGTGAGTTGGGGTGCTGCATAAAACCAGAGATTGAAATGAGCACAGATAAAGTTCCTTAAGCCAAATATGGAATAGACAAGAGCTACTCCTTGCTCAACGAAATGGACTCAACACCGCATATTAAACGCCTAAGAATGTACCTGACTAGTAAGTATCTTAAAACCTATGGATTGCTATGTCTCCAAAAGAGAATCAAGCGTGTGTACAGGGGTATAAACGCAGCAGTGATAGGATTGGAGAGGTTCGGTGAGCAAATGAAGACCCTTTGAAGTCATATTGCATGGTACCCATTCCACGGGTCTCAACTCTCCAGGTTTAAGGTATTCTTCCTTCAGCTAAAACATGCATGTGGAACCCAGAGTATGATCAACCATGTGAACGGGAGACGTGTTCAAATACGTCTCAGTTTTCCTCCCCTGGTACTCGGGTGCAACATTCCAGACTCTTTACTAACACTCTCCCCACTTGGAGAGTCAGCGCCTTTAACCTCCTGTTTGGCCCAGTTTGCAATTTCTGCGGAAGATGAACAGGAATAGGGAACACCAATGAGAGACTAGCTGGAGGTGTCTGGACGGGCAAATTTAACTCTCATTTCCCACCAGGAAGAGGAAATAACCAAAGGCTCAGCGTGCCGTGCCGGAACCAGATTAGGGCCTGAAGCCATCCTGCGGTGTTGCGGCCAGCTCAAAAGAAAGCGAGTTGAAGAAAGGAGCTCAGGGGCACTGTAATTCACAAACCTGCAGAGTTATAAATGACAGCTTTCGTCCAAAAATATACTGAAGTAAGGCTGCCAAGAGGACTTGAAAGCGGGGCAGAATTGCAGGAAACCGATTTCAGGAGGTAGACTGGAATTGCATTGAAAGCATAGGAAAAGAGGCAGAACGTCCACAATGATGCACTTGGCCAAAAAGGGCGTATGCGTTTATTCCTGAATATATTCAGGAAAAAACGCATACGCCCTTTTTGGCCAACCAAGCAAGCTTGCAAAGGAAATCTGCACTACAATGAAGTCTCACTTCCCCCCGGTCAAAAGGGCCATCTGAAAAAAGTGTAAAATCCAGAAAGGCAGGACAGGCCATGGAGAACTGGGAGCCTTGTTATGCTGATGGGCGGGATGTAAATTGCCAACAGACACTCGGGAGAAGTGTATGGTGTTTCCTGAAACATCTAAACAACAAAGCAACAGAGCCTAGGGCACTTCCACTTATGGTCCTATAGCTTAGGGAAATTAAAATCAAAAAGACACAGCCACCCCAAAGTTTGGGACGCCTCTGTTTACAAGAACCTCGTTTACCGTACAAGTTCAATATCACAGAAAGTGAAAAATGGATAAAGAACTTGTGGTACTTACGTACAATGCAGTATCACTCAGCAATGAAATCTATGTCATCAGGCCCGTAGCAGCATAATGAGTGGATTCAGGTACGATGATTCTCACTGAAATAAGTCACACAGAAAAAGAAACATCATAAGATATCAGTAATACACGGAATGTAAACTTGGCTACACAGGAACTGAATTACAGAACAGAACAGGGTCTCAAATTTAGAAAACCAACTTATGCTTGCTTAAGGGGAAAGGTGAGTTGGGGTGCTGCATAAAACCAGAGATTGAAACGAGCACAGATAAAGTTCCTTAAGCCAAATATGGAATAGACAAGAGCTACTCCTTGCTCAACGAAATGGACTCAACACCCCATATTAAACGCCTAAGAATGTACCTGACTAGTAAGTATCTTAAAACCTATGGATTGCTATGTCTCCAAAAGAGAATCAAGCGTGTGTACAGGGGCATAAACGCAGCAGTGATAGGATTGGAGAGGTTCGGTGAGCAAATGAAGACCCTTTGAAGTCATATTGCATGGTACCCATTCCACGGGTCTCAACTCTCCAGGTTTAAGGTATTCTTCCTTCAGCTAAAACATGCATGTGGAACCCAGAGTATGATCAACCATGTGAACGGGAGACGTGTTCAAATATGTCTCAGTTTTCCTCCCCTGGTACTCGGGTGCAACATTCCAGATGCTTTAGTAACACTCTCCCCACTTGGAGAGTCAGCGCCTTTAACCTCCTGTTTGGCCCAGTTTGCAATTTCTGCGGAAGATGAACAGGAATAGGGAACACCAATGAGAGACTAGCTGGAGGTGTCTGGACGGGCAAATTTAACTCTCATTTCCCACCAGGAAGAGGAAATAACCAAAGGCTCAGCGTGCCGGGCCGGAACCAGATTAGGGCCTGAAGCCATCCTGCGGTGTTGCGGCCAGCTCAAAAGAAAGCGAGTTGAAGAAAGGAGCTCAGGGGCACTGTAATTCACAAACCTGCAGAGTTATAAATGACAGCTATCGTCCAAAAATATACTGAAGTAAGGCTGCCAAGAGGACTTGAAAGCGGGACAGAATTGCAGGAAACCGATTTCAGGAGGTAGACTGGAATTGCATTGAAAGCATAGGAAAAGAGGCAGAACGCCCACAATGATGCACTTGGCCAAAAAGGGCGTATGCGTTTTTTCCTGAATATATTCAGGAAAAAACGCATACGCCCTTTTTGGCCAACCAAGCAAGCTTGCAAAGGAAATCTGCACTACAATGAAGTCTCACTTCCCCCCGGTCAAAAGGGCCATCTGAAAAAAGTGTAAAATCCAGAAAGGCAGGACAGGCCATGGAGAACTGGGAGCCTTGTTATGCTGATGGGCGGGATGTAAATTGCCAACAGACACTCGGGAGAAGTGTATGGTGTTTCCTGAAACATCTAAACAACAAAGCAACAGAGCCTAGGGCACTTCCACTTATGGTCCTATAGCTTAGGGAAATTAAAATCAAAAAGACACAGCCACCCCAAAGTTTGGGACGCCTCTGTTTACAAGAACCTCGTTTACCGTACAAGTTCAATATCACAGAAAGTGAAAAATGGATAAAGAACTTGTGGTACTTACGTACAATGCAGTATCACTCAGCAATGAAATCTATGTCATCAGGCCCGTAGCAGCATAATGAGTGGATTCAGGTACGATGATTCTCACTGAAATAAGTCACACAGAAAAAGAAACATCATAAGATATCAGTAATACACGGAATGTAAACTTGGCTACACAGGAACTGAATTACAGAACAGAACAGGGTCTCAAATTTAGAAAACCAACTTATGCTTGCTTAAGGGGAAAGGTGAGTTGGGGTGCTGCATAAAACCAGAGATTGAAACGAGCACAGATAAAGTTCCTTAAGCCAAATATGGAATAGACAAGAGCTACTCCTTGCTCAACGAAATGGACTCAACACCCCATATTAAACGCCTAAGAATGTACCTGACTAGTAAGTATCTTAAAACCTATGGATTGCTATGTCTCCAAAAGAGAATCAAGCGTGTGTACAGGGGCATAAACGCAGCAGTGATAGGATTGGAGAGGTTCGGTGAGCAAATGAAGACCCTTTGAAGTCATATTGCATGGTACCCATTCCACGGGTCTCAACTCTCCAGGTTTAAGGTATTCTTCCTTCAGCTAAAACATGCATGTGGAACCCAGAGTATGATCAACCATGTGAACGGGAGACGTGTTCAAATATGTCTCAGTTTTCCTCCCCTGGTACTCGGGTGCAACATTCCAGATGCTTTAGTAACACTCTCCCCACTTGGAGAGTCAGCGCCTTTAACCTCCTGTTTGGCCCAGTTTGCAATTTCTGCGGAAGATGAACAGGAATAGGGAACACCAATGAGAGACTAGCTGGAGGTGTCTGGACGGGCAAATTTAACTCTCATTTCCCACCAGGAAGAGGAAATAACCAAAGGCTCAGCGTGCCGTGCCGGAACCAGATTAGGGCCTGAAGCCATCCTGCGGTGTTGCGGCCAGCTCAAAAGAAAGCGAGTTGAAGAAAGGAGCTCAGGGGCACTGTAATTCACAAACCTGCAGAGTTATAAATGACAGCTTTCGTCCAAAAATATACTGAAGTAAGGCTGCCAAGAGGACTTGAAAGCGGGGCAGAATTGCAGGAAACCGATTTCAGGAGGTAGACTGGAATTGCATTGAAAGCATAGGAAAAGAGGCAGAACGCCCACAATGATGCACTTGGCCAAAAAGGGCGTATGTGTTTTTTCCTGAATATATTCAGGAAAAAACGCATACACCCTTTTTGGCCAACCAAGCAAGCTTGCAAAGGAAATCTGCACTACAATGAAGTCTCACTTCCCCCCGGTCAAAAGGGCCATCTGAAAAAAGTGTAAAATCCAGAAAGGCAGGACAGGCCATGGAGAACTGGGAGCCTTGTTATGCTGATGGGCGGGATGTAAATTGCCAACAGACACTCGGGAGAAGTGTATGGTGTTTCCTGAAACATCTAAACAACAAAGCAACAGAGCCTAGGGCACTTCCACTTATGGTCCTATAGCTTAGGGAAATTAAAATCAAAAAGACACAGCCACCCCAAAGTTTGGGACGCCTCTGTTTACAAGAACCTCGTTTACCGTACAAGTTCAATATCACAGAAAGTGAAAAATGGATAAAGAACTTGTGGTACTTACGTACAATGCAGTATCACTCAGCAATGAAATCTATGTCATCAGGCCCGTAGCAGCATAATGAGTGGATTCAGGTACGATGATTCTCACTGAAATAAGTCACACAGAAAAAGAAACATCATAAGATATCACTAATACACGGAATGTAAACTTGGCTACACAGGAACTGAATTCCAAAACAGAACAGGGTCTCAAATTTAGAAAACCAACTTATGCTTGCTTAAGGGGAAAGGTGAGTTGGGGTGCTGCATAAAACCAGAGATTGAAATGGGCACAGATAAAGTTCCTTAAGCCAAATATGGAATAGACAAGAGCTACTCCTTGCTCAACGAAATGGACTCAACACCCCATATTAAACGCCTAAGAATGTACCTGACTAGTAAGTATCTTAAAACCTATGGATTGCTATGTCTCCAAAAGAGAATCAAGCGTGTGTACAGGGGCATAAACGCAGCAGTGATAGGATTGGAGAGGTTCGGTGAGCAAATGAAGACCCTTTGAAGTCATATTGCATGGTACCCATTCCACGGGTCTCAACTCTCCAGGTTTAAGGTATTCTTCCTTCAGCTAAAACATGCATGTGGAACCCAGAGTATGA
The DNA here is from genome assembly GCF_963455315.2 of Globicephala melas. Taxonomy (NCBI): domain Eukaryota; kingdom Metazoa; phylum Chordata; class Mammalia; order Artiodactyla; family Delphinidae; genus Globicephala; species Globicephala melas. Next base: position 84,330 of record NW_027207666.1, on the reverse strand, counting down.
TCAACCATGTGAACGGGAGACGTGTTCAAATATGTCTCAGTTTTCCTCCCCTGGTACTCGGGTGCAACATTCCAGATGCTTTAGTAACACTCTCCCCACTTGGAGAGTCAGCGCCTTTAACCTCCTGTTTGGCCCAGTTTGCAATTTCTGCGGAAGATGAACAGGAATAGGGAACACCAATGAGAGACTAGCTGGAGGTGTCTGGACGGGCAAATTTAACTCTCATTTCCCACCAGGAAGAGGAAATAACCAAAGGCTCAGCGTGCCGGGCCGGAACCAGATTAGGGCCTGAAGCCATCCTGCGGTGTTGCGGCCAGCTCAAAAGAAAGCGAGTTGAAGAAAGGAGCTCAGGGGCACTGTAATTCACAAACCTGCAGAGTTATAAATGACAGCTATCGTCCAAAAATATACTGAAGTAAGGCTGCCAAGAGGACTTGAAAGCGGGGCAGAATTGCAGGAAACCGATTTCAGGAGGTAGACTGGAATTGCATTGAAAGCATAGGAAAAGAGGCAGAACGTCCACAATGATGCACTTGGCCAAAAAGGGCGTATGCGTTTTTTCCTGAATATATTCAGGAAAAAACGCATACGCCCTTTTTGGCCAACCAAGCAAGCTTGCAAAGGAAATCTGCACTACAATGAAGTCTCACTTCCCCCCGGTCAAAAGGGCCATCTGAAAAAAGTGTAAAATCCAGAAAGGCAGGACAGGCCATGGAGAACTGGGAGCCTTGTTATGCTGATGGGCGGGATGTAAATTGCCAACAGACACTCGGGAGAAGTGTATGGTGTTTCCTGAAACATCTAAACAACAAAGCAACAGAGCCTAGGGCACTTCCACTTATGGTCCTATAGCTTAGGGAAATTAAAATCAAAAAGACACAGCCACCCCAAAGTTTGGGACGCCTCTGTTTACAAGAACCTCGTTTACCGTACAAGTTCAATATCACAGAAAGTGAAAAATGGATAAAGAACTTGTGGTACTTACGTACAATGCAGTATCACTCAGCAATGAAATCTATGTCATCAGGCCCGTAGCAGCATAATGAGTGGATTCAGGTACGATGATTCTCACTGAAATAAGTCACACAGAAAAAGAAACATCATAAGATATCACTAATACACGGAATGTAAACTTGGCTACACAGGAACTGAATTACAGAACAGAACAGGGTCTCAAATTTAGAAAACCAACTTATGCTTGCTTAAGGGGAAAGGTGAGTTGGGGTGCTGCATAAAACCAGAGATTGAAACGAGCACAGATAAAGTTCCTTAAGCCAAATATGGAATAGACAAGAGCTACTCCTTGCTCAACGAAATGGACTCAACACCCCATATTAAACGCCTAAGAATGTACCTGACTAGTAAGTATCTTAAAACCTATGGATTGCTATGTCTCCAAAAGAGAATCAAGTGTGTGTACAGGGGCATAAACGCAGCAGTGATAGGATTGGAGAGGTTCGGTGAGCAAATGAAGACCCTTTGAAGTCATATTGCATGGTACCCATTCCACGGGTCTCAACTCTCCAGGTTTAAGGTATTCTTCCTTCAGCTAAAACATGCATGTGGAACCCAGAGTATGATCAACCATGTGAACGGGAGACGTGTTCAAATATGTCTCAGTTTTCCTCCCCTGGTACTCGGGTGCAACATTCCAGATGCTTTACTAACACTCTCCCCACTTGGAGAGTCAGCGCCTTTAACCTCCTGTTTGGCCCAGTTTGCAATTTCTGCGGAAGATGAACAGGAATAGGGAACACCAATGAGAGACTAGCTGGAGGTGTCTGGACGGGCAAATTTAACTCTCATTTCCCACCAAGAAGAGGAAATAACCAAAGGCTCAGCGTGCCGGGCCGGAACCAGATTAGGGCCTGAAGCCATCCTGCGGTGTTGCGGCCAGCTCAAAAGAAAGCAAGTTGAAGAAAGGAGCTCAGGGGCACTGTAATTCACAAACCTGCAGAGTTATAAATGACAGCTATCGTCCAAAAATATACTGAAGTAAGGCTGCCAAGAGGACTTGAAAGCGGGACAGAATTGCAGGAAACCGATTTCAGGAGGTAGACTGGAATTGCATTGAAAGCATAGGAAAAGAGGCAGAACGCCCACAATGATGCACTTGGCCAAAAAGGGCGTATGCGTTTTTTCCTGAATATATTCAGGAAAAAACGCATACGCCCTTTTTGGCCAACCAAGCAAGCTTGCAAAGGAAATCTGCACTACAATGAAGTCTCACTTCCCCCCGGTCAAAAGGGCCATCTGAAAAAAGTGTAAAATCCAGAAAGGCAGGACAGGCCATGGAGAACTGGGAGCCTTGTTATGCTGATGGGCGGGATGTAAATTGCCAACAGACACTCGGGAGAAGTGTATGGTGTTTCCTGAAACATCTAAACAACAAAGCAACAGAGCCTAGGGCACTTCCACTTATGGTCCTATAGCTTAGGGAAATTAAAATCAAAAAGACACAGCCACCCCAAAGTTTGGGACGCCTCTGTTTACAAGAACCTCGTTTACCGTACAAGTTCAATATCACAGAAAGTGAAAAATGGATAAAGAACTTGTGGTACTTACGTACAATGCAGTATCACTCAGCAATGAAATCTATGTCATCAGGCCCGTAGCAGCATAATGAGTGGATTCAGGTACGATGATTCTCACTGAAATAAGTCACACAGAAAAAGAAACATCATAAGATATCACTAATACACGGAATGTAAACTTGGCTACACAGGAACTGAATTCCAAAACAGAACAGGGTCTCAAATTTAGAAAACCAACTTATGCTTGCTTAAGGGGAAAGGTGAGTTGGGGTGCTGCATAAAACCAGAGATTGAAATGGGCACAGATAAAGTTCCTTAAGCCAAATATGGAATAGACAAGAGCTACTCCTTGCTCAACGAAATGGACTCAACACCCCATATTAAACGCCTAAGAATGTACCTGACTAGTAAGTATCTTAAAACCTATGGATTGCTATGTCTCCAAAAGAGAATCAAGCGTGTGTACAGGGGCATAAACGCAGCAGTGATAGGATTGGAGAGGTTCGGTGAGCAAATGAAGACCCTTTGAATTCATATTGCATGGTACCCATTCCACGGGTCTCAACTCTCCAGGTTTAAGGTATTCTTCCTTCAGCTAAAACATGCATGTGGAACCCAGAGTATGATCAACCATGTGAACGGGAGACATGTTCAAATATGTCTCAGTTTTCCTCCCCTGGTACTCGGGTGCAACATTCCAGATGCTTTACTAACACTCTCCCCACTTGGAGAGTCAGCGCCTTTAACCTCCTGTTTGGCCCAGTTTGCAATTTCTGCGGAAGATGAACAGGAATAGGGAACACCAATGAGAGACTAGCTGGAGGTGTCTGGACGGGCAAATTTAACTCTCATTTCCCACCAGGAAGAGGAAATAACCAAAGGCTCAGCGTGCCGGGCCGGAACCAGATTAGGGCCTGAAGCCATCCTGCGGTGTTGCGGCCAGCTCAAAAGAAAGCGAGTTGAAGAAAGGAGCTCAGGGGCACTGTAATTCACAAACCTGCAGAGTTATAAATGACAGCTATCGTCCAAAAATATACTGAAGTAAGGCTGCCAAGAGGACTTGAAAGCGGGGCAGAATTGCAGGAAACCGATTTCAGGAGGTAGACTGCAATTGCATTGAAAGCATAGGAAAAGAGGCAGAACGTCCACAATGATGCACTTGGCCAAAAAGGGCGTATGCGTTTTTTCCTGAATATATTCAGGAAAAAACGCATACGCCCTTTTTGGCCAACCAAGCAAGCTTGCAAAGGAAATCTGCACTACAATGAAGTCTCACTTCCCCCCGGTCAAAAGGGCCATCTGAAAAAAGTGTAAAATCCAGAAAGGCAGGACAGGCCATGGAGAACTGGGAGCCTTGTTATGCTGATGGGCGGGATGTAAATTGCCAACAGACACTCGGGAGAAGTGTATGGTGTTTCCTGAAACATCTAAAAAACAAAGCAACAGAGCCTAGGGCACTTCCACTTATGGTCCTATAGCTTAGGGAAATTAAAATCAAAAAGACACAGCCACCCCAAAGTTTGGGACGCCTCTGTTTACAAGAACCTCGTTTACCGTACAAGTTCAATATCACAGAAAGTGAAAAATGGATAAAGAACTTGTGGTACTTACGTACAATGCAGTATCACTCAGCAATGAAATCTATGTCATCAGGCCCGTAGCAGCATAATGAGTGGATTCAGGTACGATGATTCTCACTGAAATAAGTCACACAGAAAAAGAAACATCATAAGATATCACTAATACACGGAATGTAAACTTGGCTACACAGGAACTGAATTACAGAACAGAACAGGGTCTCAAATTTAGAAAACCAACTTATGCTTGCTTAAGGGGAAAGGTGAGTTGGGGTGCTACATAAAACCAGAGATTGAAACGAGCACAGATAAAGTTCCTTAAGCCAAATATGGAATAGACAAGAGCTACTCCTTGCTCAACGAAATGGACTCAACACCCCATATTAAACGCCTAAGAATGTACCTGACTAGTAAGTATCTTAAAACCTATGGATTGCTATGTCTCCAAAAGAGAATCAAGCGTGTGTACAGGGGCATAAACGCAGCAGTGATAGGATTGGAGAGGTTCGGTGAGCAAATGAAGACCCTTTGAAGTCATATTGCATGGTACCCATTCCACGGGTCTCAACTCTCCAGGTTTAAGGTATTCTTCCTTCAGCTAAAACATGCATGTGGAACCCAGAGTATGATTAACCATGTGAACGGGAGACGTGTTCAAATATGTCTCAGTTTTCCTCCCCTGGTACTCGGGTGCAACATTCCAGATGCTTTACTAACACTCTCCCCACTTGGAGAGTCAGCGCCTTTAACCTCCTGTTTGGCCCAGTTTGCAATTTCTGCGGAAGATGAACAGGAATAGGGAACACCAATGAGAGACTAGCTGGAGGTGTCTGGACGGGCAAATTTAACTCTCATTTCCCACCAGGAAGAGGAAATAACCAAAGGCTCAGCGTGCCGGGCCGGAACCAGATTAGGGCCTGAAGCCATCCTGCGGTGTTGCGGCCAGCTCAAAAGAAAGCGAGTTGAAGAAAGGAGCTCAGGGGCACTGTAATTCACAAACCTGCAGAGTTATAAATGACAGCTATCGTCCAAAAATATACTGAAGTAAGGCTGCCAAGAGGACTTGAAAGCGGGGCAGAATTGCAGGAAACCGATTTCAGGAGGTAGACTGGAATTGCATTGAAAGCATAGGAAAAGAGGCAGAACGCCCACAATGATGCACTTGGCCAAAAAGGGCGTATGTGTTTTTTCCTGAATATATTCAGGAAAAAACGCATACACACTTTTTGGCCAACCAAGCAAGCTTGCAAAGGAAATCTGCACTACAATGAAGTCTCACTTCCCCCCGGTCAAAAGGGCCATCTGAAAAAAGTGTAAAATCCAGAAAGGCAGGACAGGCCATGGAGAACTGGGAGCCTTGTTATGCTGATGGGCGGGATGTAAATTGCCAACAGACACTCGGGAGAAGTGTATGGTGTTTCCTGAAACATCTAAACAACAAAGCAACAGAGCCTAGGGCACTTCCACTTATGGTCCTATAGCTTAGGGAAATTAAAATCAAAAAGACACAGCCACCCCAAAGTTTGGGACGCCTCTGTTTACAAGAACCTCGTTTACCGTACAAGTTCAATATCACAGAAAGTGAAAAATGGATAAAGAACTTGTGGTACTTACGTACAATGCAGTATCACTCAGCAATGAAATCTATGTCATCAGGCCCGTAGCAGCATAATGAGTGGATTCAGGTACGATGATTCTCACTGAAATAAGTCACACAGAAAAAGAAACATCATAAGATATCACTAATACACGGAATGTAAACTTGGCTACACAGGAACTGAATTCCAAAACAGAACAGAGTCTCAAATTTAGAAAACCAACTTATGCTTGCTTAAGGGGAAAGGTGAGTTGGGGTGCTGCATAAAACCAGAGATTGAAATGGGCACAGATAAAGTTCCTTAAGCCAAATATGGAATAGACAAGAGCTACTCCTTGCTCAACGAAATGGACTCAACACCCCATATTAAACGCCTAAGAATGTACCTGACTAGTAAGTATCTTAAAACCTATGGATTGCTATGTCTCCAAAAGAGAATCAAGCGTGTGTACAGGGGCATAAACGCAGCAGTGATACGATTGGAGAGGTTCGGTGAGCAAATGAAGACCCTTTGAAGTCATATTGCATGGTACCCATTCCACGGGTCTCAACTCTCCAGGTTTAAGGTATTCTTCCTTCAGCTAAAACATGCATGTGGAACCCAGAGTATGATCAACCATGTGAACGGGAGACGTGTTCAAATATGTCTCAGTTTTCCTCCCCTGGTACTCGGGTGCAACATTCCAGATGCTTTAGTAACACTCTCCCCACTTGGAGAGTCAGCGCCTTTAACCTCCTGTTTGGCCCAGTTTGCAATTTCTGCGGAAGATGAACAGGAATAGGGAACACCAATGAGAGACTAGCTGGAGGTGTCTGGACGGGCAAATTTAACTCTCATTTCCCACCAGGAAGAGGAAATAACCAAAGGCTCAGCGTGCCGGGCCGGAACCAGATTAGGGCCTGAAGCCATCCTGCGGTGTTGCGGCCAGCTCAAAAGAAAGCGAGTTGAAGAAAGGAGCTCAGGGGCACTGTAATTCACAAACCTGCAGAGTTATAAATGACAGCTATCGTCCAAAAATATACTGAAGTAAGGCTGCCAAGAGGACTTGAAAGCGGGGCAGAATTGCAGGAAACCGATTTCAGGAGGTAGACTGGAATTGCATTGAAAGCATAGGAAAAGAGGCAGAACGCCACAATGATGCACTTGGCCAAAAAGGGCGTATGTGTTTTTTCCTGAATATATTCAGGAAAAAACGCATACGCCCTTTTTGGCCAACCAAGCAAGCTTGCAAAGGAAATCTGCACTACAATGAAGTCTCACTTCCCCCCGGTCAAAAGGGCCATCTGAAAAAAGTGTAAAATCCAGAAAGGCAGGACAGGCCATGGAGAACTGGGAGCCTTGTTATGCTGATGGGCGGGATGTAAATTGCCAACAGACACTCGGGAGAAGTGTATGGTGTTTCCTGAAACATCTAAACAACAAAGCAACAGAGCCTAGGGCACTTCCACTTATGGTCCTATAGCTTAGGGAAATTAAAATCAAAAAGACACAGCCACCCCAAAGTTTGGGACGCCTCTGTTTACAAGAACCTCGTTTACCGTACAAGTTCAATATCACAGAAAGTGAAAAATGGATAAAGAACTTGTGGTACTTACGTACAATGCAGTATCACTCAGCAATGAAATCTATGTCATCAGGCCCGTAGCAGCATAATGAGTGGATTCAGGTACGATGATTCTCACTGAAATAAGTCACACAGAAAAAGAAACATCATAAGATATCAGTAATACACGGAATGTAAACTTGGCTACACAGGAACTGAATTACAGAACAGAACAGGGTCTCAAATTTAGAAAACCAACTTATGCTTGCTTAAGGGGAAAGGTGAGTTGGGGTGCTGCATAAAACCAGAGATTGAAACGAGCACAGATAAAGTTCCTTAAGCCAAATATGGAATAGACAAGAGCTACTCCTTGCTCAACGAAATGGACTCAACACCCCATATTAAACGCCTAAGAATGTACCTGACTAGTAAGTATCTTAAAACCTATGGATTGCTATGTCTCCAAAAGAGAATCAAGCGTGTGTACAGGGGCATAAACGCAGCAGTGATAGGATTGGAGAGGTTCGGTGAGCAAATGAAGACCCTTTGAAGTCATATTGCATGGTACCCATTCCACGGGTCTCAACTCTCCAGGTTTAAGGTATTCTTCCTTCAGCTAAAACATGCATGTGGAACCCAGAGTATGATCAACCATGTGAACGGGAGACGTGTTCAAATATGTCTCAGTTTTCCTCCCCTGGTACTCAGGTGCAACATTCCAGATGCTTTACTAACACTCTCCCCACTTGGAGAGTCAGCGCCTTTAACCTCCTGTTTGGCCCAGTTTGCAATTTCTGCGGAAGATGAACAGGAATAGGGAACACCAATGAGAGACTAGCTGGAGGTGTCTGGACGGGCAAATTTAACTCTCATTTCCCACCAGGAAGAGGAAATAACCAAAGGCTCAGCGTGCCGGGCCAGAACCAGATTAGGGCCTGAAGCCATCCTGCGGTGTTGCGGCCAGCTCAAAAGAAAGCGAGTTGAAGAAAGGAGCTCAGGGGCACTGTAATTCACAAACCTGCAGAGTTATAAATGACAGCTATCGTCCAAAAATATACTGAAGTAAGGCTGCCAAGAGGACTTGAAAGCGGGGCAGAATTGCAGGAAACCGATTTCAGGAGGTAGACTGGAATTGCATTGAAAGCATAGGAAAAGAGGCAGAACGCCCACAATGATGCACTTGGCCAAAAAGGGCGTATGTGTTTTTTCCTGAATATATTCAGGAAAAAACGCATACACCCTTTTTGGCCAACCAAGCAAGCTTGCAAAGGAAATCGGCACTACAATGAAGTCTCACTTCCCCCCGGTCAAAAGGGCCATCTGAAAAAAGTGTAAAATCCAGAAAGGCAGGACAGGCCATGGAGAACTGGGAGCCTTGTTATGCTGATGGGCGGGATGTAAATTGCCAACAGACACTCGGGAGAAGTGTATGGTGTTTCCTGAAACATCTAAAAAACAAAGCAACAGAGCCTAGGGCACTTCCACTTATGGTCCTATAGCTTAGGGAAATTAAAATCAAAAAGACACAGCCACCCCAAAGTTTGGGACGCCTCTGTTTACAAGAACCTCGTTTACCGTACAAGTTCAATATCACAGAAAGTGAAAAATGGATAAAGAAGTCGTGGTACTTACGTACAATGCAGTATCACTCAGCAATGAAATCTATGTCATCAGGCCCGTAGCAGCATAATGAGTGGATTCAGGTACGATGATTCTCACTGAAATAAGTCACACAGAAAAAGAAACATCATAAGATATCAGTAATACACGGAATGTAAACTTGGCTACACAGGAACTGAATTACAGAACAGAACAGTGTCTCAAATTTAGAAAACCAACTTATGCTTGCTTAAGGGGAAAGGTGAGTTGGGGTGCTGCATAAAACCAGAGATTGAAACGAGCACAGATAAAGTTCCTTAAGCCAAATATGGAATAGACAAGAGCTACTCCTTGCTCAACGAAATGGACTCAACACCCCATATTAAACGCCTAAGAATGTACCTGACTAGTAAGTATCTTAAAACCTATGGATTGCTATGTCTCCAAAAGAGAATCAAGTGTGTGTACAGGGGCATAAACGCAGCAGTGATAGGATTGGAGAGGTTCGGTGAGCAAATGAAGACCCTTTGAAGTCATATTGCATGGTACCCATTCCACGGGTCTCAACTCTCCAGGTTTAAGGTATTCTTCCTTCAGCTAAAACATGCATGTGGAACCCAGAGTATGATCAACCATGTGAACGGGAGACGTGTTCAAATATGTCTCAGTTTTCCTCCCCTGGTACTCGGGTGCAACATTCCAGATGCTTTACTAACACTCTCCCCACTTGGAGAGTCAGCGCCTTTAACCTCCTGTTTGGCCCAGTTTGCAATTTCTGCGGAAGATGAACAGGAATAGGGAACACCAATGAGAGACTAGCTGGAGGTGTCTGGACGGGCAAATTTAACTCTCATTTCCCACCAGGAAGAGGAAATAACCAAAGGCTCAGCGTGCCGGGCCGGAACCAGATTAGGGCCTGAAGCCATCCTGCGGTGTTGCGGCCAGCTCAAAAGAAAGCGAGTTGAAGAAAGGAGCTCAGGGGCACTGTAATTCACAAACCTGCAGAGTTATAAATGACAGCTATCGTCCAAAAATATACTGAAGTAAGGCTGCCAAGAGGACTTGAAAGCGGGACAGAATTGCAGGAAACCGATTTCAGGAGGTAGACTGGAATTGCATTGAAAGCATAGGAAAAGAGGCAGAACGCCCACAATGATGCACTTGGCCAAAAAGGGCGTATGTGTTTTTTCCTGAATATATTCAGGAAAAAACGCATACGCCCTTTTTGGCCAACCAAGCAAGCTTGCAAAGGAAATCTGCACTACAATGAAGTCTCACTTCCCCCCGGTCAAAAGGGCCATCTGAAAAAAGTGTAAAATCCAGAAAGGCAGGACAGGCCATGGAGAACTGGGAGCCTTGTTATGCTGATGGGCGGGATGTAAATTGCCAACAGACACTCGGGAGAAGTGTATGGTGTTTCCTGAAACATCTAAACAACAAAGCAACAGAGCCTAGGGCACTTCCACTTATGGTCCTATAGCTTAGGGAAATTAAAATCAAAAAGACACAGCCACCCCAAAGTTTGGGACGCCTCTGTTTACAAGAACCTCGTTTACCGTACAAGTTCAATATCACAGAAAGTGAAAAATGGATAAAGAACTTGTGGTACTTACGTACAATGCAGTATCACTCAGCAATGAAATCTATGTCATCAGGCCCGTAGCAGCATAATGAGTGGATTCAGGTACGATGATTCTCACTGAAATAAGTCACACAGAAAAAGAAACATCATAAGATATCACTAATACACGGAATGTAAACTTGGCTACACAGGAACTGAATTCCAAAACAGAACAGGGTCTCAAATTTAGAAAACCAACTTATGCTTGCTTAAGGGGAAAGGTGAGTTGGGGTGCTGCATAAAACCAGAGATTGAAATGGGCACAGATAAAGTTCCTTAAGCCAAATATGGAATAGACAAGAGCTACTCCTTGCTCAACGAAATGGACTCAACACCCCATATTAAACGCCTAAGAATGTACCTGACTAGTAAGTATCTTAAAACCTATGGATTGCTATGTCTCCAAAAGAGAATCAAGCGTGTGTACAGGGGCATAAACGCAGCAGTGATACGATTGGAGAGGTTCGGTGAGCAAATGAAGACCCTTTGAAGTCATATTGCATGGTACCCATTCCACGGGTCTCAACTCTCCAGGTTTAAGGTATTCTTCCTTCAGCTAAAACATGCATGTGGAACCCAGAGTATGATCAACCATGTGAACGGGAGACGTGTTCAAATATGTCTCAGTTTTCCTCCCCTGGTACTCGGGTGCAACATTCCAGATGCTTTAGTAACACTCTCCCCACTTGGAGAGTCAGCGCCTTTAACCTCCTGTTTGGCCCAGTTTGCAATTTCTGCGGAAGATGAACAGGAATAGGGAACACCAATGAGAGACTAGCTGGAGGTGTCTGGACGGGCAAATTTAACTCTCATTTCCCACCAGGAAGAGGAAATAACCAAAGGCTCAGCGTGCCGGGCCGGAACCAGATTAGGGCCTGAAGCCATCCTGCGGTGTTGCGGCCAGCTCAAAAGAAAGCGAGTTGAAGAAAGGAGCTCAGGGGCACTGTAATTCACAAACCTGCAGAGTTATAAATGACAGCTATCGTCCAAAAATATACTGAAGTAAGGCTGCCAAGAGGACTTGAAAGCGGGGCAGAATTGCAGGAAACCGATTTCAGGAGGTAGACTGGAATTGCATTGAAAGCATAGGAAAAGAGGCAGAACGCCCACAATGATGCACTTGGCCAAAAAGGGCGTATGTGTTTTTTCCTGAATATATTCAGGAAAAAACGCATACACCCTTTTTGGCCAACCAAGCAAGCTTGCAAAGGAAATCGGCACTACAATGAAGTCTCACTTCCCCCCGGTCAAAAGGGCCATCTGAAAAAAGTGTAAAATCCAGAAAGGCAGGACAGGCCATGGAGAACTGGGAGCCTTGTTATGCTGATGGGCGGGATGTAAATTGCCAACAGACACTCGGGAGAAGTGTATGGTGTTTCCTGAAACATCTAAACAACAAAGCAACAGAGCCTAGGGCACTTCCACTTATGGTCCTATAGCTTAGGGAAATTAAAATCAAAAAGACACAGCCACCCCAAAGTTTGGGACGCCTCTGTTTACAAGAACCTCGTTTACCGTACAAGTTCAATATCACAGAAAGTGAAAAATGGATAAAGAAGTTGTGGTACTTACGTACAATGCAGTATCACTCAGCAATGAAATCTATGTCATCAGGCCCGTAGCAGCATAATGAGTGGATTCAGGTACGATGATTCTCACTGAAATAAGTCACACAGAAAAAGAAACATCATAAGATATCAGTAATACACGGAATGTAAACTTGGCTACACAGGAACTGAATTACAGAACAGAACAGTGTCTCAAATTTAGAAAACCAACTTATGCTTGCTTAAGGGGAAAGGTGAGTTGGGGTGCTGCATAAAACCAGAGATTGAAACGAGCACAGATAAAGTTCCTTAAGCCAAATATGGAATAGACAAGAGCTACTCCTTGCTCAACGAAATGGACTCAACACCCCATATTAAACGCTTAAGAATGTACCTGACTAGTAAGTATCTTAAAACCTATGGATTGCTATGTCTCCAAAAGAGAATCAAGCGTGTGTACAGGGGCATAAACGCAGCAGTGATAGGATTGGAGAGGTTCGGTGAGCAAATGAAGACCCTTTGAAGTCATATTGCATGGTACCCATTCCACGGGTCTCAACTCTCCAGGTTTAAGGTATTCTTCCTTCAGCTAAAACATGCATGTGGAACCCAGAGTATGATCAACCATGTGAACGGGAGACGTGTTCAAATATGTCTCAGTTTTCCTCCCCTGGTACTCAGGTGCAACATTCCAGATGCTTTACTAACACTCTCCCCACTTGGAGAGTCAGCGCCTTTAACCTCCTGTTTGGCCCAGTTTGCAATTTCTGCGGAAGATGAACAGGAATAGGGAACACCAATGAGAGACTAGCTGGAGGTGTCTGGACGGGCAAATTTAACTCTCATTTCCCACCAGGAAGAGGAAATAACCAAAGGCTCAGCGTGCCGGGCCGGAACCAGATTAGGGCCTGAAGCCATCCTGTGGTGTTGCGGCCAGCTCAAAAGAAAGCGAGTTGAAGAAAGGAGCTCAGGGGCACTGTAATTCACAAACCTGCAGAGTTATAAATGACAGCTATCGTCCAAAAATATACTGAAGTAAGGCTGCCAAGAGGACTTGAAAGCGGGGCAGAATTGCAGGAAACCGATTTCAGGAGGTAGACTGGAATTGCATTGAAAGCATAGGAAAAGAGGCAGAACGCCCACAATGATGCACTTGGCCAAAAAGGGCGTATGTGTTTTTTCCTGAATATATTCAGGAAAAAACGCATACACCCTTTTTGGCCAACCAAGCAAGCTTGCAAAGGAAATCGGCACTACAATGAAGTCTCACTTCCCCCCGGTCAAAAGGGCCATCTGAAAAAAGTGTAAAATCCAGAAAGGCAGGACAGGCCATGGAGAACTGGGAGCCTTGTTATGCTGATGGGCGGGATGTAAATTGCCAACAGACACTCGGGAGAAGTGTATGGTGTTTCCTGAAACATCTAAAAAACAAAGCAACAGAGCCTAGGGCACTTCCACTTATGGTCCTATAGCTTAGGGAAATTAAAATCAAAAAGACACAGCCACCCCAAAGTTTGGGACGCCTCTGTTTACAAGAACCTCGTTTACCGTACAAGTTCAATATCACAGAAAGTGAAAAATGGATAAAGAAGTTGTGGTACTTACGTACAATGCAGTATCACTCAGCAATGAAATCTATGTCATCAGGCCCGTAGCAGCATAATGAGTGGATTCAGGTACGATGATTCTCACTGAAATAAGTCACACAGAAAAAGAAACATCATAAGATATCAGTAATACACGGAATGTAAACTTGGCTACACAGGAACTGAATTACAGAACAGAACAGTGTCTCAAATTTAGAAAACCAACTTATGCTTGCTTAAGGGGAAAGGTGAGTTGGGGTGCTGCATAAAACCAGAGATTGAAACGAGCACAGATAAAGTTCCTTAAGCCAAATATGGAATAGACAAGAGCTACTCCTTGCTCAACGAAATGGACTCAACACCCCATATTAAACGCCTAAGAATGTACCTGACTAGTAAGTATCTTAAAACCTATGGATTGCTATGTCTCCAAAAGAGAATCAAGTGTGTGTACAGGGGCATAAACGCAGCAGTGATAGGATTGGAGAGGTTCGGTGAGCAAATGAAGACCCTTTGAAGTCATATTGCATGGTACCCATTCCACGGGTCTCAACTCTCCAGGTTTAAGGTATTCTTCCTTCAGCTAAAACATGCATGTGGAACCCAGAGTATGATCAACCATGTGAACGGGAGACGTGTTCAAATATGTCTCAGTTTTCCTCCCCTGGTACTCGGGTGCAACATTCCAGATGCTTTACTAACACTCTCCCCACTTGGAGAGTCAGCGCCTTTAACCTCCTGTTTGGCCCAGTTTGCAATTTCTGCGGAAGATGAACAGGAATAGGGAACACCAATGAGAGACTAGCTGGAGGTGTCTGGACGGGCAAATTTAACTCTCATTTCCCACCAGGAAGAGGAAATAACCAAAGGCTCAGCGTGCCGGGCCGGAACCAGATTAGGGCCTGAAGCCATCCTGCGGTGTTGCGGCCAGCTCAAAAGAAAGCGAGTTGAAGAAAGGAGCTCAGGGGCACTGTAATTCACAAACCTGCAGAGTTATAAATGACAGCTATCGTCCAAAAATATACTGAAGTAAGGCTGCCAAGAGGACTTGAAAGCGGGACAGAATTGCAGGAAACCGATTTCAGGAGGTAGACTGGAATTGCATTGAAAGCATAGGAAAAGAGGCAGAACGCCCACAATGATGCACTTGGCCAAAAAGGGCGTATGTGTTTTTTCCTGAATATATTCAGGAAAAAACGCATACGCCCTTTTTGGCCAACCAAGCAAGCTTGCAAAGGAAATCTGCACTACAATGAAGTCTCACTTCCCCCCGGTCAAAAGGGCCATCTGAAAAAAGTGTAAAATCCAGAAAGGCAGGACAGGCCATGGAGAACTGGGAGCCTTGTTATGCTGATGGGCGGGATGTAAATTGCCAACAGACACTCGGGAGAAGTGTATGGTGTTTCCTGAAACATCTAAACAACAAAGCAACAGAGCCTAGGGCACTTCCACTTATGGTCCTATAGCTTAGGGAAATTAAAATCAAAAAGACACAGCCACCCCAAAGTTTGGGACGCCTCTGTTTACAAGAACCTCGTTTACCGTACAAGTTCAATATCACAGAAAGTGAAAAATGGATAAAGAACTTGTGGTACTTACGTACAATGCAGTATCACTCAGCAATGAAATCTATGTCATCAGGCCCGTAGCAGCATAATGAGTGGATTCAGGTACGATGATTCTCACTGAAATAAGTCACACAGAAAAAGAAACATCATAAGATATCACTAATACACGGAATGTAAACTTGGCTACACAGGAACTGAATTCCAAAACAGAACAGGGTCTCAAATTTAGAAAACCAACTTATGCTTGCTTAAGGGGAAAGGTGAGTTGGGGTGCTGCATAAAACCAGAGATTGAAATGGGCACAGATAAAGTTCCTTAAGCCAAATATGGAATAGACAAGAGCTACTCCTTGCTCAACGAAATGGACTCAACACCCCATATTAAACGCCTAAGAATGTACCTGACTAGTAAGTATCTTAAAACCTATGGATTGCTATGTCTCCAAAAGAGAATCAAGCGTGTGTACAGGGGCATAAACGCAGCAGTGATACGATTGGAGAGGTTCGGTGAGCAAATGAAGACCCTTTGAAGTCATATTGCATGGTACCCATTCCACGGGTCTCAACTCTCCAGGTTTAAGGTATTCTTCCTTCAGCTAAAACATGCATGTGGAACCCAGAGTATGATCAACCATGTGAACGGGAGACGTGTTCAAATATGTCTCAGTTTTCCTCCCCTGGTACTCGGGTGCAACATTCCAGATGCTTTAGTAACACTCTCCCCACTTGGAGAGTCAGCGCCTTTAACCTCCTGTTTGGCCCAGTTTGCAATTTCTGCGGAAGATGAACAGGAATAGGGAACACCAATGAGAGACTAGCTGGAGGTGTCTGGACGGGCAAATTTAACTCTCATTTCCCACCAGGAAGAGGAAATAACCAAAGGCTCAGCGTGCCGGGCCGGAACCAGATTAGGGCCTGAAGCCATCCTGCGGTGTTGCGGCCAGCTCAAAAGAAAGCGAGTTGAAGAAAGGAGCTCAGGGGCACTGTAATTCACAAACCTGCAGAGTTATAAATGACAGCTATCGTCCAAAAATATACTGAAGTAAGGCTGCCAAGAGGACTTGAAAGCGGGGCAGAATTGCAGGAAACCGATTTCAGGAGGTAGACTGGAATTGCATTGAAAGCATAGGAAAAGAGGCAGAACGCCCACAATGATGCACTTGGCCAAAAAGGGCGTATGTGTTTTTTCCTGAATATATTCAGGAAAAAACGCATACACCCTTTTTGGCCAACCAAGCAAGCTTGCAAAGGAAATCGGCACTACAATGAAGTCTCACTTCCCCCCGGTCAAAAGGGCCATCTGAAAAAAGTGTAAAATCCAGAAAGGCAGGACAGGCCATGGAGAACTGGGAGCCTTGTTATGCTGATGGGCGGGATGTAAATTGCCAACAGCCACTCGGGAGAAGTGTATGGTGTTTCCTGAAACATCTAAAAAACAAAGCAACAGAGCCTAGGGCACTTCCACTTATGGTCCTATAGCTTAGGGAAATTAAAATCAAAAAGACACAGCCACCCCAAAGTTTGGGACGCCTCTGTTTACAAGAACCTCGTTTACCGTACAAGTTCAATATCACAGAAAGTGAAAAATGGATAAAGAACTTGTGGTACTTACGTACAATGCAGTATCACTCAGCAATGAAATCTATGTCATCAGGCCCGTAGCAGCATAATGAGTGGATTCAGGTACGATGATTCTCACTGAAATAAGTCACACAGAAAAAGAAACATCATAAGATATCACTAATACACGGAATGTAAACTTGGCTACACAGGAACTGAATTACAGAACAGAACAGGGTCTCAAATTTAGAAAAACAACTTATGCTTGCTTAAGGGGAAAGGTGAGTTGGGGTGCTACATAAAACCAGAGATTGAAACGAGCACAGATAAAGTTCCTTAAGCCAAATATGGAATAGACAAGAGCTACTCCTTGCTCAACGAAATGGACTCAACACCCCATATTAAACGCCTAAGAATGTCCCTGACTAGTAAGTATCTTAAAACCTATGGATTGCTATGTCTCCAAAAGAGAATCAAGCGTGTGTACAGGGGCATAAACGCAGCAGTGATAGGATTGGAGAGGTTCGGTGAGCAAATGAAGACCCTTTGAAGTCATATTGCATGGTACCCATTCCACGGGTCTCAACTCTCCAGGTTTAAGGTATTCTTCCTTCAGCTAAAACATGCATGTGGAACCCAGAGTATGATCAACCATGTGAACGGGAGACGTGTTCAAATATGTCTCAGTTTTCCTCCCCTGGTACTCGGGTGCAACATTCCAGATGCTTTACTAACACTCTCCCCACTTGGAGAGTCAGCGCCTTTAACCTCCTGTTTGGCCCAGTTTGCAATTTCTGCGGAAGATGAACAGGAATAGGGAACACCAATGAGAGACTAGCTGGAGGTGTCTGGACGGGCAAATTTAACTCTCATTTCCCACCAGGAAGAGGAAATAACCAAAGGCTCAGTGTGCCGGGCCGGAACCAGATTAGGGCCTGAAGCCATCCTGCGGTGTTGCGGCCAGCTCAAAAGAAAGCGAGTTGAAGAAAGGAGCTCAGGGGCACTGTAATTCACAAACCTGCAGAGTTATAAATGACAGCTATCGTCCAAAAATATACTGAAGTAAGGCTGCCAAGAGGACTTGAAAGCGGGGCAGAATTGCAGGAAACCGATTTCAGGAGGTAGACTGGAATTGCATTGAAAGCATAGGAAAAGAGGCAGAACGCCCACAATGATGCACTTGGCCAAAAAGGGCGTATGTGTTTTTTCCTGAATATATTCAGGAAAAAACGCATACACCCTTTTTGGCCAACCAAGCAAGCTTGCAAAGGAAATCTGCACTACAATGAAGTCTCACTTCCCCCCGGTCAAAAGGGCCATCTGAAAAAAGTGTAAAATCCAGAAAGGCAGGACAGGCCATGGAGAACTGGGAGCCTTGTTATGCTGATGGGCGGGATGTAAATTGCCAACAGACACTCGGGAGAAGTGTATGGTGTTTCCTGAAACATCTAAACAACAAAGCAACAGAGCCTAGGGCACTTCCACTTATGGTCCTGTAGCTTAGGGAAATTAAAATCAAAAAGACACAGCCACCCCAAAGTTTGGGACGCCTCTGTTTACAAGAACCTCGTTTACCGTACAAGTTCAATATCACAGAAAGTGAAAAATGGATAAAGAACTTGTGGTACTTACGTACAATGCAGTATCACTCAGCAATGAAATCTATGTCATCAGGCCCGTAGCAGCATAATGAGTGGATTCAGGTACGATGATTCTCACTGAAATAAGTCACACAGAAAAAGAAACATCATAAGATATCACTAATACACGGAATGTAAACTTGGCTACACAGGAACTGAATTCCAAAACAGAACAGGGTCTCAAATTTAGAAAACCAACTTATGCTTGCTTAAGGGGAAAGGTGAGTTGGGGTGCTGCATAAAACCAGAGATTGAAATGGGCACAGATAAAGTTCCTTAAGCCAAATATGGAATAGACAAGAGCTACTCCTTGCTCAACGAAATGGACTCAACACCCCATATTAAACGCCTAAGAATGTACCTGACTAGTAAGTATCTTAAAACCTATGGATTGCTATGTCTCCAAAAGAGAATCAAGCGTGTGTACAGGGGCATAAACGCAGCAGTGATACGATTGGAGAGGTTCGGTGAGCAAATGAAGACCCTTTGAAGTCATATTGCATGGTACCCATTCCACGGGTCTCAACTCTCCAGGTTTAAGGTATTCTTCCTTCAGCTAAAACATGCATGTGGAACCCAGAGTATGATCAACCATGTGAACGGGAGACGTGTTCAAATATGTCTCAGTTTTCCTCCCCTGGTACTCGGGTGCAACATTCCAGATGCTTTAGTAACACTCTCCCCACTTGGAGAGTCAGCGCCTTTAACCTCCTGTTTGGCCCAGTTTGCAATTTCTGCGGAAGATGAACAGGAATAGGGAACACCAATGAGAGACTAGCTGGAGGTGTCTGGACGGGCAAATTTAACTCTCATTTCCCACCAGGAAGAGGAAATAACCAAAGGCTCAGCGTGCCGGGCCGGAATCAGATTAGGGCCTGAAGCCATCCTGCGGTGTTGCGGCCAGCTCAAAAGAAAGCGAGTTGAAGAAAGGAGCTCAGGGGCACTGTAATTCACAAACCTGCAGAGTTATAAATGACAGCTATCGTCCAAAAATATACTGAAGTAAGGCTGCCAAGAGGACTTGAAAGCGGGGCAGAATTGCAGGAAACCGATTTCAGGAGGTAGACTGGAATTGCATTGAAAGCATAGGAAAAGAGGCAGAACGCCACAATGATGCACTTGGCCAAAAAGGGCGTATGTGTTTTTTCCTGAATATATTCAGGAAAAAACGCATACGCCCTTTTTGGCCAACCAAGCAAGCTTGCAAAGGAAATCTGCACTACAATGAAGTCTCACTTCCCCCCGGTCAAAAGGGCCATCTGAAAAAAGTGTAAAATCCAGAAAGGCAGGACAGGCCATGGAGAACTGGGAGCCTTGTTATGCTGATGGGCGGGATGTAAATTGCCAACAGACACTCGGGAGAAGTGTATGGTGTTTCCTGAAACATCTAAACAACAAAGCAACAGAGCCTAGGGCACTTCCACTTATGGTCCTATAGCTTAGGGAAATTAAAATCAAAAAGACACAGCCACCCCAAAGTTTGGGACGCCTCTGTTTACAAGAACCTCGTTTACCGTACAAGTTCAATATCACAGAAAGTGAAAAATGGATAAAGAACTTGTGGTACTTACGTACAATGCAGTATCACTCAGCAATGAAATCTATGTCATCAGGCCCGTAGCAGCATAATGAGTGGATTCAGGTACGATGATTCTCACTGAAATAAGTCACACAGAAAAAGAAACATCATAAGATATCAGTAATACACGGAATGTAAACTTGGCTACACAGGAACTGAATTACAGAACAGAACAGGGTCTCAAATTTAGAAAACCAACTTATGCTTGCTTAAGGGGAAAGGTGAGTTGGGGTGCTGCATAAAACCAGAGATTGAAACGAGCACAGATAAAGTTCCTTAAGCCAAATATGGAATAGACAAGAGCTACTCCTTGCTCAACGAAATGGACTCAACACCCCATATTAAACGCCTAAGAATGTACCTGACTAGTAAGTATCTTAAAACCTATGGATTGCTATGTCTCCAAAAGAGAATCAAGCGTGTGTACAGGGGCATAAACGCAGCAGTGATAGGATTGGAGAGGTTCGGTGAGCAAATGAAGACCCTTTGAAGTCATATTGCATGGTACCCATTCCACGGGTCTCAACTCTCCAGGTTTAAGGTATTCTTCCTTCAGCTAAAACATGCATGTGGAACCCAGAGTATGATCAACCATGTGAACGGGAGACGTGTTCAAATATGTCTCAGTTTTCCTCCCCTGGTACTCAGGTGCAATATTCCAGATGCTTTACTAACACTCTCCCCACTTGGAGAGTCAGCGCCTTTAACCTCCTGTTTGGCCCAGTTTGCAATTTCTGCGGAAGATGAACAGGAATAGGGAACACCAATGAGAGACTAGCTGGAGGTGTCTGGACGGGCAAATTTAACTCTCATTTCCCACCAGGAAGAGGAAATAACCAAAGGCTCAGCGTGCCGGGCCGGAACCAGATTAGGGCCTGAAGCCATCCTGCGGTGTTGCGGCCAGCTCAAAAGAAAGCGAGTTGAAGAAAGGAGCTCAGGGGCACTGTAATTCACAAACCTGCAGAGTTATAAATGACAGCTATCGTCCAAAAATATACTGAAGTAAGGCTGCCAAGAGGACTTGAAAGCGGGGCAGAATTGCAGGAAACCGATTTCAGGAGGTAGACTGGAATTGCATTGAAAGCATAGGAAAAGAGGCAGAACGCCCACAATGATGCACTTGGCCAAAAAGGGCGTATGTGTTTTTTCCTGAATATATTCAGGAAAAAACGCATACACCCTTTTTGGCCAACCAAGCAAGCTTGCAAAGGAAATCGGCACTACAATGAAGTCTCACTTCCCCCCGGTCAAAAGGGCCATCTGAAAAAAGTGTAAAATCCAGAAAGGCAGGACAGGCCATGGAGAACTGGGAGCCTTGTTATGCTGATGGGCGGGATGTAAATTGCCAACAGACACTCGGGAGAAGTGTATGGTGTTTCCTGAAACATCTAAAAAACAAAGCAACAGAGCCTAGGGCACTTCCACTTATGGTCCTATAGCTTAGGGAAATTAAAATCAAAAAGACACAGCCACCCCAAAGTTTGGGACGCCTCTGTTTACAAGAACCTCGTTTACCGTACAAGTTCAATATCACAGAAAGTGAAAAATGGATAAAGAACTTGTGGTACTTACGTACAATGCAGTATCACTCAGCAATGAAATCTATGTCATCAGGCCCGTAGCAGCATAATGAGTGGATTCAGGTACGATGATTCTCACTGAAATAAGTCACACAGAAAAAGAAACATCATAAGATATCAGTAATACACGGAATGTAAACTTGGCTACACAGGAACTGAATTACAGAACAGAACAGGGTCTCAAATTTAGAAAACCAACTTATGCTTGCTTAAGGGGAAAGGTGAGTTGGGGTGCTGCATAAAACCAGAGATTGAAACGAGCACAGATAAAGTTCCTTAAGCCAAATATGGAATAGACAAGAGCTACTCCTTGCTCAACGAAATGGACTCAACACCCCATATTAAACGCCTAAGAATGTACCTGACTAGTAAGTATCTTAAAACCTATGGATTGCTATGTCTCCAAAAGAGAATCAAGTGTGTGTACAGGGGCATAAACGCAGCAGTGATAGGATTGGAGAGGTTCGGTGAGCAAATGAAGACCCTTTGAAGTCATATTGCATGGTACCCATTCCACGGGTCTCAACTCTCCAGGTTTAAGGTATTCTTCCTTCAGCTAAAACATGCATGTGGAACCCAGAGTATGATCAACCATGTGAACGGGAGACGTGTTCAAATATGTCTCAGTTTTCCTCCCCTGGTACTCGGGTGCAACATTCCAGATGCTTTACTAACACTCTCCCCACTTGGAGAGTCAGCGCCTTTAACCTCCTGTTTGGCCCAGTTTGCAATTTCTGCGGAAGATGAACAGGAATAGGGAACACCAATGAGAGACTAGCTGGAGGTGTCTGGACGGGCAAATTTAACTCTCATTTCCCACCAGGAAGAGGAAATAACCAAAGGCTCAGCGTGCCGGGCCGGAACCAGATTAGGGCCTGAAGCCATCCTGCGGTGTTGCGGCCAGCTCAAAAGAAAGCGAGTTGAAGAAAGGAGCTCAGGGGCACTGTAATTCACAAACCTGCAGAGTTATAAATGACAGCTATCGTCCAAAAATATACTGAAGTAAGGCTGCCAAGAGGACTTGAAAGCGGGACAGAATTGCAGGACACCGATTTCAGGAGGTAGACTGGAATTGCATTGAAAGCATAGGAAAAGAGGCAGAACGCCCACAATGATGCACTTGGCCAAAAAGGGCGTATGTGTTTTTTCCTGAATATATTCAGGAAAAAACGCATACGCCCTTTTTGGCCAACCAAGCAAGCTTGCAAAGGAAATCTGCACTACAATGAAGTCTCACTTCCCCCCGGTCAAAAGGGCCATCTGAAAAAAGTGTAAAATCCAGAAAGGCAGGACAGGCCATGGAGAACTGGGAGCCTTGTTATGCTGATGGGCGGGATGTAAATTGCCAACAGACACTCGGGAGAAGTGTATGGTGTTTCCTGAAACATCTAAACAACAAAGCAACAGAGCCTAGGGCACTTCCACTTATGGTCCTATAGCTTAGGGAAATTAAAATCAAAAAGACACAGCCACCCCAAAGTTTGGGACGCCTCTGTTTACAAGAACCTCGTTTACCGTACAAGTTCAATATCACAGAAAGTGAAAAATGGATAAAGAACTTGTGGTACTTACGTACAATGCAGTATCACTCAGCAATGAAATCTATGTCATCAGGCCCGTAGCAGCATAATGAGTGGATTCAGGTACGATGATTCTCACTGAAATAAGTCACACAGAAAAAGAAACATCATAAGATATCACTAATACACGGAATGTAAACTTGGCTACAGAGGAACTGAATTCCAAAACAGAACAGGGTCTCAAATTTAGAAAACCAACTTATGCTTGCTTAAGGGGAAAGGTGAGTTGGGGTGCTGCATAAAACCAGAGATTGAAACGGGCACAGATAAAGTTCCTTAAGCCAAATATGGAATAGACAAGAGCTACTCCTTGCTCAACGAAATGGACTCAACACCCCATATTAAACGCCTAAGAATGTACCTGACTAGTAAGTATCTTAAAACCTATGGATTGCTATGTCTCCAAAAGAGAATCAAGCGTGTGTACAGGGGCATAAACGCAGCAGTGATAGGATTGGAGAGGTTCGGTGAGCAAATGAAGACCCTTTGAAGTCATATTGCATGGTACCCATTCCACGGGTCTCAACTCTCCAGGTTTAAGGTATTCTTCCTTCAGCTAAAACATGCATGTGGAACCCAGAGTATGATCAACCATGTGAACGGGAGACGTGTTCAAATATGTCTCAGTTTTCCTCCCCTGGTACTCGGGTGCAACATTCCAGATGCTTTACTAACACTCTCCCCACTTGGAGAGTCAGCGCCTTTAACCTCCTGTTTGGCCCAGTTTGCAATTTCTGCGGAAGATGAACAGGAATAGGGAACACCAATGAGAGACTAGCTGGAGGTGTCTGGACGGGCAAATTTAACTCTCATTTCCCACCAGGAAGAGGAAATAACCAAAGGCTCAGCGTGCCGGGCCGGAACCAGATTAGGGCCTGAAGCCATCCTGCGGTGTTGCGGCCAGCTCAAAAGAAAGCGAGTTGAAGAAAGGAGCTCAGGGGCACTGTAATTCACAAACCTGCAGAGTTATAAATGACAGCTATCGTCCAAAAATATACTGAAGTAAGGCTGCCAAGAGGACTTGAAAGCGGGGCAGAATTGCAGGAAACCGATTTCAGGAGGTAGACTGGAATTGCATTGAAAGCATAGGAAAAGAGGCAGAACGCCACAATCATGCACTTGGCCAAAAAGGGCGTATGCGTTTTTTCCTGAATATATTCAGGAAAAAACGCATACGCCCTTTTTGGCCAACCAAGCAAGCTTGCAAAGGAAATCTGCACTACAATGAAGTCTCACTTCCCCCCGGTCAAAAGGGCCATCTGAAAAAAGTGTAAA
Organism: Globicephala melas; assembly: GCF_963455315.2. Lineage (NCBI taxonomy): Eukaryota > Metazoa > Chordata > Mammalia > Artiodactyla > Delphinidae > Globicephala > Globicephala melas. Next base: position 59,944 of record NW_027207666.1, on the reverse strand, counting down.
ATCCAGAAAGGCAGGACAGGCCATGGAGAACTGGGAGCCTTGTTATGCTGATGGGCGGGATGTAAATTGCCAACAGACACTTGGGAGAAGTGTATGGTGTTTCCTGAAACATCTAAACAACAAAGCAACAGAGCCTAGGGCACTTCCACTTATGGTCCTATAGCTTAGGGAAATTAAAATCAAAAAGACACAGCCACCCCAAAGTTTGGGACGCCTCTGTTTACAAGAACCTCGTTTACCGTACAAGTTCAATATCACAGAAAGTGAAAAATGGATAAAGAACTTGTGGTACTTACGTACAATGCAGTATCACTCAGCAATGAAATCTATGTCATCAGGCCCGTAGCAGCATAATGAGTGGATTCAGGTACGATGATTCTCACTGAAATAAGTCACACAGAAAAAGAAACATCATAAGATATCACTAATACACGGAATGTAAACTTGGCTACACAGGAACTGAATTACAGAACAGAACAGGGTCTCAAATTTAGAAAACCAACTTATGCTTGCTTAAGGGGAAAGGTGAGTTGGGGTGCTGCATAAAACCAGAGATTGAAACGAGCACAGATAAAGTTCCTTAAGCCAAATATGGAATAGACAAGAGCTACTCCTTGCTCAACGAAATGGACTCAACACCCCATATTAAACGCCTAAGAATGTACCTGACTAGTAAGTATCTTAAAACCTATGGATTGCTATGTCTCCAAAAGAGAATCAAGCGTGTGTACAGGGGCATAAACGCAGCAGTGATAGGATTGGAGAGGTTCGGTGAGCAAATGAAGACCCTTTGAATTCATATTGCATGGTACCCATTCCACGGGTCTCAACTCTCCAGGTTTAAGGTATTCTTCCTTCAGCTAAAACATGCATGTGGAACCCAGAGTATGATCAACCATGTGAACGGGAGACGTGTTCAAATATGTCTCAGTTTTCCTCCCCTGGTACTCGGGTGCAACATTCCAGATGCTTTACTAACACTCTCCCCACTTGGAGAGTCAGCGCCTTTAACCTCCTGTTTGGCCCAGTTTGCAATTTCTGCGGAAGATGAACAGGAATAGGGAACACCAATGAGAGACTAGCTGGAGGTGTCTGGACGGGCAAATTTAACTCTCATTTCCCACCAGGAAGAGGAAATAACCAAAGGCTCAGCGTGCCGGGCCGGAACCAGATTAGGGCCTGAAGCCATCCTGCGGTGTTGCGGCCAGCTCAAAAGAAAGCGAGTTGAAGAAAGGAGCTCAGGGGCACTGTAATTCACAAACCTGCAGAGTTATAAATGACAGCTATCGTCCAAAAATATACTGAAGTAAGGCTGCCAAGAGGACTTGAAAGCGGGGCAGAATTGCAGGAAACCGATTTCAGGAGGTAGACTGGAATTGCATTGAAAGCATAGGAAAAGAGGCAGAACGCCCACAATGATGCACTTGGCCAAAAAGGGCGTATGTGTTTTTTCCTGAATATATTCAGGAAAAAACGCATACACCCTTTTTGGCCAACCAAGCAAGCTTGCAAAGGAAATCGGCACTACAATGAAGTCTCACTTCCCCCCGGTCAAAAGGGCCATCTGAAAAAAGTGTAAAATCCAGAAAGGCAGGACAGGCCATGGAGAACTGGGAGCCTTGTTATGCTGATGGGCGGGATGTAAATTGCCAACAGACACTCGGGAGAAGTGTATGGTGTTTCCTGAAACATCTAAACAACAAAGCAACAGAGCCTAGGGCACTTCCACTTATGGTCCTATAGCTTAGGGAAATTAAAATCAAAAAGACACAGCCACCCCAAAGTTTGGGACGCCTCTGTTTACAAGAACCTCGTTTACCGTACAAGTTCAATATCACAGAAAGTGAAAAATGGATAAAGAACTTGTGGTACTTACGTACAATGCAGTATCACTCAGCAATGAAATCTATGTCATCAGGCCCGTAGCAGCATAATGAGTGGATTCAGGTACGATGATTCTCACTGAAATAAGTCACACAGAAAAAGAAACATCATAAGATATCACTAATACACGGAATGTAAACTTGGCTACACAGGGACTGAATTCCAAAACAGAACAGGGTCTCAAATTTAGAAAACCAACTTATGCTTGCTTAAGGGGAAAGGTGAGTTGGGGTGCTGCATAAAACCAGAGATTGAAATGGGCACAGATAAAGTTCCTTAAGCCAAATATGGAATAGACAAGAGCTACTCCTTGCTCAACGAAATGGACTCAACACCCCATATTAAACGCCTAAGAATGTACCTGACTAGTAAGTATCTTAAAACCTATGGATTGCTATGTCTCCAAAAGAGAATCAAGCGTGTGTACAGGGGCATAAACGCAGCAGTGATACGATTGGAGAGGTTCGGTGAGCAAATGAAGACCCTTTGAAGTCATATTGCATGGTACCCATTCCACGGGTCTCAACTCTCCAGGTTTAAGGTATTCTTCCTTCAGCTAAAACATGCATGTGGAACCCAGAGTATGATCAACCATGTGAACGGGAGACGTGTTCAAATATGTCTCAGTTTTCCTCCCCTGGTACTCGGGTGCAACATTCCAGATGCTTTAGTAACACTCTCCCCACTTGGAGAGTCAGCGCCTTTAACCTCCTGTTTGGTCCAGTTTGCAATTTCTGCGGAAGATGAACAGGAATAGGGAACACCAATGAGAGACTAGCTGGAGGTGTCTGGACGGGCAAATTTAACTCTCATTTCCCACCAGGAAGAGGAAATAACCAAAGGCTCAGCGTGCCGGGCCGGAACCAGATTAGGGCCTGAAGCCATCCTGCGGTGTTGCGGCCAGCTCAAAAGAAAGCGAGTTGAAGAAAGGAGCTCAGGGGCACTGTAATTCACAAACCTGCAGAGTTATAAATGACAGCTATCGTCCAAAAATATACTGAAGTAAGGCTGCCAAGAGGACTTGAAAGCGGGGCAGAATTGCAGGAAACCGATTTCAGGAGGTAGACTGGAATTGCATTGAAAGCATAGGAAAAGAGGCAGAACGCCACAATGATGCACTTGGCCAAAAAGGGCGTATGTGTTTTTTCCTGAATATATTCAGGAAAAAACGCATACGCCCTTTTTGGCCAACCAAGCAAGCTTGCAAAGGAAATCTGCACTACAATGAAGTCTCACTTCCCCCCGGTCAAAAGGGCCATCTGAAAAAAGTGTAAAATCCAGAAAGGCAGGACAGGCCATGGAGAACTGGGAGCCTTGTTATGCTGATGGGCGGGATGTAAATTGCCAACAGACACTCGGGAGAAGTGTATGGTGTTTCCTGAAACATCTAAACAACAAAGCAACAGAGCCTAGGGCACTTCCACTTATGGTCCTATAGCTTAGGGAAATTAAAATCAAAAAGACACAGCCACCCCAAAGTTTGGGACGCCTCTGTTTACAAGAACCTCGTTTACCGTACAAGTTCAATATCACAGAAAGTGAAAAATGGATAAAGAACTTGTGGTACTTACGTACAATGCAGTATCACTCAGCAATGAAATCTATGTCATCAGGCCCGTAGCAGCATAATGAGTGGATTCAGGTACGATGATTCTCACTGAAATAAGTCACACAGAAAAAGAAACATCATAAGATATCAGTAATACACGGAATGTAAACTTGGCTACACAGGAACTGAATTACAGAACAGAACAGGGTCTCAAATTTAGAAAACCAACTTATGCTTGCTTAAGGGGAAAGGTGAGTTGGGGTGCTGCATAAAACCAGAGATTGAAACGAGCACAGATAAAGTTCCTTAAGCCAAATATGGAATAGACAAGAGCTACTCCTTGCTCAACGAAATGGACTCAACACCCCATATTAAACGCCTAAGAATGTACCTGACTAGTAAGTATCTTAAAACCTATGGATTGCTATGTCTCCAAAAGAGAATCAAGCGTGTGTACAGGGGCATAAACGCAGCAGTGATAGGATTGGAGAGGTTCGGTGAGCAAATGAAGACCCTTTGAAGTCATATTGCATGGTACCCATTCCACGGGTCTCAACTCTCCAGGTTTAAGGTATTCTTCCTTCAGCTAAAACATGCATGTGGAACCCAGAGTATGATCAACCATGTGAACGGGAGACGTGTTCAAATATGTCTCAGTTTTCCTCCCCTGGTACTCAGGTGCAACATTCCAGATGCTTTACTAACACTCTCCCCACTTGGAGAGTCAGCGCCTTTAACCTCCTGTTTGGCCCAGTTTGCAATTTCTGCGGAAGATGAACAGGAATAGGGAACACCAATGAGAGACTAGCTGGAGGTGTCTGGACGGGCAAATTTAACTCTCATTTCCCACCAGGAAGAGGAAATAACCAAAGGCTCAGCGTGCCGGGCCGGAACCAGATTAGGGCCTGAAGCCATCCTGCGGTGTTGCGGCCAGCTCAAAAGAAAGCGAGTTGAAGAAAGGAGCTCAGGGGCACTGTAATTCACAAACCTGCAGAGTTATAAATGACAGCTATCGTCCAAAAATATACTGAAGTAAGGCTGCCAAGAGGACTTGAAAGCGGGGCAGAATTGCAGGAAACCGATTTCAGGAGGTAGACTGGAATTGCATTGAAAGCATAGGAAAAGAGGCAGAACGCCCACAATGATGCACTTGGCCAAAAAGGGCGTATGTGTTTTTTCCTGAATATATTCAGGAAAAAACGCATACACCCTTTTTGGCCAACCAAGCAAGCTTGCAAAGGAAATCGGCACTACAATGAAGTCTCACTTCCCCCCGGTCAAAAGGGCCATCTGAAAAAAGTGTAAAATCCAGAAAGGCAGGACAGGCCATGGAGAACTGGGAGCCTTGTTATGCTGATGGGCGGGATGTAAATTGCCAACAGACACTCGGGAGAAGTGTATGGTGTTTCCTGAAACATCTAAACAACAAAGCAACAGAGCCTAGGGCACTTCCACTTATGGTCCTATAGCTTAGGGAAATTAAAATCAAAAAGACACAGCCACCCCAAAGTTTGGGACGCCTCTGTTTACAAGAACCTCGTTTACCGTACAAGTTCAATATCACAGAAAGTGAAAAATGGATAAAGAACTTGTGGTACTTACGTACAATGCAGTATCACTCAGCAATGAAATCTATGTCATCAGGCCCGTAGCAGCATAATGAGTGGATTCAGGTACGATGATTCTCACTGAAATAAGTCACACAGAAAAAGAAACATCATAAGATATCACTAATACACGGAATGTAAACTTGGCTACACAGGAACTGAATTCCAAAACAGAACAGGGTCTCAAATTTAGAAAACCAACTTATGCTTGCTTAAGGGGAAAGGTGAGTTGGGGTGCTGCATAAAACCAGAGATTGAAATGGGCACAGATAAAGTTCCTTAAGCTAAATATGGAATAGACAAGAGCTACTCCTTGCTCAACGAAATGGACTCAACACCGCATATTAAACGCCTAAGAATGTACCTGACTAGTAAGTATCTTAAAACCTATGGATTGCTATGTCTCCAAAAGAGAATCAAGCGTGTGTACAGGGGCATAAACGCAGCAGTGATAGGATTGGAGAGGTTCGGTGAGCAAATGAAGACCCTTTGAAGTCATATTGCATGGTACCCATTCCACGGGTCTCAACTCTCCAGGTTTAAGGTATTCTTCCTTCAGCTAAAACATGCATGTGGAACCCAGAGTATGATCAACCATGTGAACGGGAGACGTGTTCAAATACGTCTCAGTTTTCCTCCCCTGGTACTCGGGTGCAACATTCCAGACGCTTTACTAACACTCTCCCCACTTGGAGAGTCAGCGCCTTTAACCTCCTGTTTGGCCCAGTTTGCAATTTCTGCGGAAGATGAACAGGAATAGGGAACACCAATGAGAGACTAGCTGGAGGTGTCTGGACGGGCAAATTTAACTCTCATTTCCCACCAGGAAGAGGAAATAACCAAAGGCTCAGCGTGCCGTGCCGGAACCAGATTAGGGCCTGAAGCCATCCTGCGGTGTTGCGGCCAGCTCAAAAGAAAGCGAGTTGAAGAAAGGAGCTCAGGGGCACTGTAATTCACAAACCTGCAGAGTTATAAATGACAGCTATCGTCCAAAAATATACTGAAGTAAGGCTGCCAAGAGGACTTGAAAGCGGGGCAGAATTGCAGGAAACCGATTTCAGGAGGTAGACTGGAATTGCATTGAAAGCATAGGAAAAGAGGCAGAACGCCACAATGATGCACTTGGCCAAAAAGGGCGTATGTGTTTTTTCCTGAATATATTCAGGAAAAAACGCATACGCCCTTTTTGGCCAACCAAGCAAGCTTGCAAAGGAAATCTGCACTACAATGAAGTCTCACTTCCCCCCGGTCAAAAGGGCCATCTGAAAAAAGTGTAAAATCCAGAAAGGCAGGACAGGCCATGGAGAACTGGGAGCCTTGTTATGCTGATGGGCGGGATGTAAATTGCCAACAGACACTCGGGAGAAGTGTATGGTGTTTCCTGAAACATCTAAACAACAAAGCAACAGAGCCTAGGGCACTTCCACTTATGGTCCTATAGCTTAGGGAAATTAAAATCAAAAAGACACAGCCACCCCAAAGTTTGGGACGCCTCTGTTTACAAGAACCTCGTTTACCGTACAAGTTCAATATCACAGAAAGTGAAAAATGGATAAAGAACTTGTGGTACTTACGTACAATGCAGTATCACTCAGCAATGAAATCTATGTCATCAGGCCCGTAGCAGCATAATGAGTGGATTCAGGTACGATGATTCTCACTGAAATAAGTCACACAGAAAAAGAAACATCATAAGATATCAGTAATACACGGAATGTAAACTTGGCTACACAGGAACTGAATTACAGAACAGAACAGGGTCTCAAATTTAGAAAACCAACTTATGCTTGCTTAAGGGGAAAGGTGAGTTGGGGTGCTGCATAAAACCAGAGATTGAAACGAGCACAGATAAAGTTCCTTAAGCCAAATATGGAATAGACAAGAGCTACTCCTTGCTCAACGAAATGGACTCAACACCCCATATTAAACGCCTAAGAATGTACCTGACTAGTAAGTATCTTAAAACCTATGGATTGCTATGTCTCCAAAAGAGAATCAAGCGTGTGTACAGGGGCATAAACGCAGCAGTGATAGGATTGGAGAGGTTCGGTGAGCAAATGAAGACCCTTTGAAGTCATATTGCATGGTACCCATTCCACGGGTCTCAACTCTCCAGGTTTAAGGTATTCTTCCTTCAGCTAAAACATGCATGTGGAACCCAGAGTATGATCAACCATGTGAACGGGAGACGTGTTCAAATATGTCTCAGTTTTCCTCCCCTGGTACTCAGGTGCAACATTCCAGATGCTTTACTAACACTCTCCCCACTTGGAGAGTCAGCGCCTTTAACCTCCTGTTTGGCCCAGTTTGCAATTTCTGCGGAAGATGAACAGGAATAGGGAACACCAATGAGAGACTAGCTGGAGGTGTCTGGACGGGCAAATTTAACTCTCATTTCCCACCAGGAAGAGGAAATAACCAAAGGCTCAGCGTGCCGGGCCGGAACCAGATTAGGGCCTGAAGCCATCCTGCGGTGTTGCGGCCAGCTCAAAAGAAAGCGAGTTGAAGAAAGGAGCTCAGGGGCACTGTAATTCACAAACCTGCAGAGTTATAAATGACAGCTATCGTCCAAAAATATACTGAAGTAAGGCTGCCAAGAGGACTTGAAAGCGGGGCAGAATTGCAGGAAACCGATTTCAGGAGGTAGACTGGAATTGCATTGAAAGCATAGGAAAAGAGGCAGAACGCCCACAATGATGCACTTGGCCAAAAAGGGCGTATGTGTTTTTTCCTGAATATATTCAGGAAAAAACGCATACACCCTTTTTGGCCAACCAAGCAAGCTTGCAAAGGAAATCTGCACTACAATGAAGTCTCACTTCCCCCCGGTCAAAAGGGCCATCTGAAAAAAGTGTAAAATCCAGAAAGGCAGGACAGGCCATGGAGAACTGGGAGCCTTGTTATGCTGATGGGCGGGATGTAAATTGCCAACAGACACTCGGGAGAAGTGTATGGTGTTTCCTGAAACATCTAAACAACAAAGCAACAGAGCCTAGGGCACTTCCACTTATGGTCCTATAGCTTAGGGAAATTAAAATCAAAAAGACACAGCCACCCCAAAGTTTGGGACGCCTCTGTTTACAAGAACCTCGTTTACCGTACAAGTTCAATATCACAGAAAGTGAAAAATGGATAAAGAACTTGTGGTACTTACGTACAATGCAGTATCACTCAGCAATGAAATCTATGTCATCAGGCCCGTAGCAGCATAATGAGTGGATTCAGGTACGATGATTCTCACTGAAATAAGTCACACAGAAAAAGAAACATCATAAGATATCACTAATACACGGAATGTAAACTTGGCTACACAGGAACTGAATTCCAAAACAGAACAGGGTCTCAAATTTAGAAAACCAACTTATGCTTGCTTAAGGGGAAAGGTGAGTTGGGGTGCTGCATAAAACCAGAGATTGAAATGGGCACAGATAAAGTTCCTTAAGCCAAATATGGAATAGACAAGAGCTACTCCTTGCTCAACGAAATGGACTCAACACCGCATATTAAACGCCTAAGAATGTACCTGACTAGTAAGTATCTTAAAACCTATGGATTGCTATGTCTCCAAAAGAGAATCAAGCGTGTGTACAGGGGCATAAACGCAGCAGTGATAGGATTAGAGAGGTTCGGTGAGCAAATGAAGACCCTTTGAAGTCATATTGCATGGTACCCATTCCACGGGTCTCAACTCTCCAGGTTTAAGGTATTCTTCCTTCAGCTAAAACATGCATGTGGAACCCAGAGTATGATCAACCATGTGAACGGGAGACGTGTTCAAATACGTCTCAGTTTTCCTCCCCTGGTACTCGGGTGCAACATTCCAGACGCTTTACTAACACTCTCCCCACTTGGAGAGTCAGCGCCTTTAACCTCCTGTTTGGCCCAGTTTGCAATTTCTGCGGAAGATGAACAGGAATAGGGAACACCAATGAGAGACTAGCTGGAGGTGTCTGGACGGGCAAATTTAACTCTCATTTCCCACCAGGAAGAGGAAATAACCAAAGGCTCAGCGTGCCGGGCCGGAACCAGATTAGGGCCTGAAGCCATCCTGCGGTGTTGCGGCCAGCTCAAAAGAAAGCGAGTTGAAGAAAGGAGCTCAGGGGCACTGTAATTCACAAACCTGCAGAGTTATAAATGACAGCTATCGTCCAAAAATATACTGAAGTAAGGCTGCCAAGAGGACTTGAAAGCGGGGCAGAATTGCAGGAAACCGATTTCAGGAGGTAGACTGGAATTGCATTGAAAGCATAGGAAAAGAGGCAGAACGCCCACAATGATGAACTTGGCCAAAAAGGGCATATGTGTTTTTTCCTGAATATATTCAGGAAAAAACGCATACGCCCTTTTTGGCCAACCAAGCAAGCTTGCAAAGGAAATCTGCACTACAATGAAGTCTCACTTCCCCCCGGTCAAAAGGGCCATCTGAAAAAAGTGTAAAATCCAGAAAGGCAGGACAGGCCATGGAGAACTGGGAGCCTTGTTATGCTGATGGGCGGGATGTAAATTGCCAACAGACACTCGGGAGAAGTGTATGGTGTTTCCTGAAACATCTAAACAACAAAGCAACAGAGCCTAGGGCACTTCCACTTATGGTCCTATAGCTTAGGGAAATTAAAATCAAAAAGACAGAGCCACCCCAAAGTTTGGGACGCCTCTGTTTACAAGAACCTCGTTTACCGTACAAGTTCAATATCACAGAAAGTGAAAAATGGATAAAGAACTTGTGGTACTTACGTACAATGCAGTATCACTCAGCAATGAAATCTATGTCATCAGGCCCGTAGCAGCATAATGAGTGGATTCAGGTACGATGATTCTCACTGAAATAAGTCACACAGAAAAAGAAACATCATAAGATATCACTAATACACGGAATGTAAACTTGGCTACACAGGAACTGAATTCCAAAACAGAACAGGGTCTCAAATTTAGAAAACCAACTTATGCTTGCTTAAGGGGAAAGGTGAGTTGGGGTGCTGCATAAAACCAGAGATTGAAACGGGCACAGATAAAGTTCCTTAAGCCAAATATGGAATAGACAAGAGCTACTCCTTGCTCAACGAAATGGACTCAACACCCCATATTAAACGCCTAAGAATGTACCTGACTAGTAAGTATCTTAAAACCTATGGATTGCTATGTCTCCAAAAGAGAATCAAGCGTGTGTACAGGGGCATAAACGCAGCAGTGATACGATTGGAGAGGTTCGGTGAGCAAATGAAGACCCTTTGAAGTCATATTGCATGGTACCCATTCCACGGGTCTCAACTCTCCAGGTTTAAGGTATTCTTCCTTCAGCTAAAACATGCATGTGGAACCCAGAGTATGATCAACCATGTGAACGGGAGACGTGTTCAAATATGTCTCAGTTTTCCTCCCCTGGTACTCGGGTGCAACATTCCAGATGCTTTACTAACACTCTCCCCACTTGGAGAGTCAGCGCCTTTAACCTCCTGTTTGGCCCAGTTTGCAATTTCTGCGGAAGATGAACAGGAATAGGGAACACCAATGAGAGACTAGCTGGAGGTGTCTGGACGGGCAAATTTAACTCTCATTTCCCACCAGGAAGAGGAAATAACCAAAGGCTCAGCGTGCCGGGCCGGAACCAGATTAGGGCCTGAAGCCATCCTGCGGTGTTGCGGCCAGCTCAAAAGAAAGCGAGTTGAAGAAAGGAGCTCAGGGGCACTGTAATTCACAAACCTGCAGAGTTATAAATGACAGCTATCGTCCAAAAATATACTGAAGTAAGGCTGCCAAGAGGACTTGAAAGCGGGGCAGAATTGCAGGAAACCGATTTCAGGAGGTAGACTGGAATTGCATTGAAAGCATAGGAAAAGAGGCAGAATGCCCACAATGATGCACTTGGCCAAAAAGGGCGTATGTGTTTTTTCCTGAATATATTCAGGAAAAAACGCATACGCCCTTTTTGGCCAACCAAGCAAGCTTGCAAAGGAAATCTGCACTACAATGAAGTCTCACTTCCCCCCGGTCAAAAGGGCCATCTGAAAAAAGTGTAAAATCCAGAAAGGCAGGACAGGCCATGGAGAACTGGGAGCCTTGTTATGCTGATGGGCGGGATGTAAATTGCCAACAGACACTCGGGAGAAGTGTATGGTGTTTCCTGAAACATCTAAACAACAAAGCAACAGAGCCTAGGGCACTTCCACTTATGGTCCTATAGCTTAGGGAAATTAAAATCAAAAAGACACAGCCACCCCAAAGTTTGGGACGCCTCTGTTTACAAGAACCTCGTTTACCGTACAAGTTCAATATCACAGAAAGTGAAAAATGGATAAAGAACTTGTGGTACTTACGTACAATGCAGTATCACTCAGCAATGAAATCTATGTCATCAGGCCCGTAGCAGCATAATGAGTGGATTCAGGTACGATGATTCTCACTGAAATAAGTCACACAGAAAAAGAAACATCATAAGATATCACTAATACACGGAATGTAAACTTGGCTACACAGGAACTGAATTCCAAAACAGAACAGGGTCTCAAATTTAGAAAACCAACTTATGCTTGCTTAAGGGGAAAGGTGAGTTGGGGTGCTGCATAAAACCAGAGATTGAAATGAGCACAGATAAAGTTCCTTAAGCCAAATATGGACTAGACAAGAGCTACTCCTTGCTCAACGAAATGGACTCAACACCGCATATTAAACGCCTAAGAATGTACCTGACTAGTAAGTATCTTAAAACCTATGGATTGCTATGTCTCCAAAAGAGAATCAAGCGTGTGTACAGGGGCATAAACGCAGCAGTGATAGGATTGGAGAGGTTCGGTGAGCAAATGAAGACCCTTTGAAGTCATATTGCATGGTACCCATTCCACGGGTCTCAACTCTCCAGGTTTAAGGTATTCTTCCTTCAGCTAAAACATGCATGTGGAACCCAGAGTATGATCAACCATGTGAACGGGAGACGTGTTCAAATACGTCTCAGTTTTCCTCCCCTGGTACTCGGGTGCAACATTCCAGATGCTTTACTAACACTCTCCCCACTTGGAGAGTCAGCGCCTTTAACCTCCTGTTTGGCCCAGTTTGCAATTTCTGCGGAAGATGAACAGGAATAGGGAACACCAATGAGAGACTAGCTGGAGGTGTCTGGACGGGCAAATTTAACTCTCATTTCCCACCAGGAAGAGGAAATAACCAAAGGCTCAGCGTGCCGTGCCGGAACCAGATTAGGGCCTGAGGCCATTCTGTGGTGTTGCGGCCAGCTCAAAAGAAAGCGAGTTGAAGAAAGGAGCTCAGGGGCACTGTAATTCACAAACCTGCAGAGTTATAAATGACAGCTATCGTCCAAAAATATACTGAAGTAAGGCTGCCAAGAGGACTTGAAAGCGGGGCAGAATTGCAGGAAACAGATTTCAGGAGGTAGACTGGAATTGCATTGAAAGCATAGGAAAAGAGGCAGAACGCCCACAATGATGCACTTGGCCAAAAAGGGCGTATGTGTTTTTTCCTGAATATATTCAGGAAAAAACGCATACGCCCTTTTTGGCCAACCAAGCAAGCTTGCAAAGGAAATCTGCACTACAATGAAGTCTCACTTCCCCCCGGTCAAAAGGGCCATCTGAAAAAAGTGTAAAATCCAGAAAGGCAGGACAGGCCATGGAGAACTGGGAGCCTTGTTATGCTGATGGGCGGGATGTAAATTGCCAACAGACACTCGGGAGAAGTGTATGGTGTTTCCTGAAACATCTAAACAACAAAGCAACAGAGCCTAGGGCACTTCCACTTATGGTCCTATAGCTTAGGGAAATTAAAATCAAAAAGACACAGCCACCCCAAAGTTTGGGACGCCTCTGTTTACAAGAACCTCGTTTACCGTACAAGTTCAATATCACAGAAAGTGAAAAATGGATAAAGAACTTGTGGTACTTACGTACAATGCAGTATCACTCAGCAATGAAATCTATGTCATCAGGCCCGTAGCAGCATAATGAGTGGATTCAGGTACGATGATTCTCACTGAAATAAGTCACACAGAAAAAGAAACATCATAAGATATCACTAATACACGGAATGTAAACTTGGCTACACAGGAACTGAATTCCAAAACAGAACAGGGTCTCAAATTTAGAAAACCAACTTATGCTTGCTTAAGGGGAAAGGTGAGTTGGGGTGCTGCATAAAACCAGAGATTGAAATGAGCACAGATAAAGTTCCTTAAGCCAAATATGGACTAGACAAGAGCTACTCCTTGCTCAACGAAATGGACTCAACACCGCATATTAAACGCCTAAGAATGTACCTGACTAGTAAGTATCTTAAAACCTATGGATTGCTATGTCTCCAAAAGAGAATCAAGCGTGTGTACAGGGGCATAAACGCAGCAGTGATAGGATTGGAGAGGTTCGGTGAGCAAATGAAGACCCTTTGAAGTCATATTGCATGGTACCCATTCCACAGGTCTCAACTCTCCAGGTTTAAGGTATTCTTCCTTCAGCTAAAACATGCATGTGGAACCCAGAGTATGATCAACCATGTGAACGGGAGACGTGTTCAAATACGTCTCAGTTTTCCTCCCCTGGTACTCGGGTGCAACATTCCAGACGCTTTACTAACACTCTCCCCACTTGGAGAGTCAGCGCCTTTAACCTCCTGTTTGGCCCAGTTTGCAATTTCTGCGGAAGATGAACAGGAATAGGGAACACCAATGAGAGACTAGCTGGAGGTGTCTGGACGGGCAAATTTAACTCTCATTTCCCACCAGGAAGAGGAAATAACCAAAGGCTCAGCGTGCCGTGCCGGAACCAGATTAGGGCCTGAAGCCATCCTGCGGTGTTGCGGCCAGCTGAAAAGAAAGCGAGTTGAAGAAAGAAGCTCAGGGGCACTGTAATTCACAAACCTGTGGCGTTATAAATGACAGCTTTCGTCCAAAAATATACTGAAGTAAGGCTGCCAAGAGGACTTGAAAGCAGGGCAGAATTGCAGGAAACCGATTTCAGGAGGTAGACTGGAATTGCATTGAAAGCATAGGAAAAGAGGCAGAACGTCCACAATGATGCACTTGGCCAAAAAGGGCGTATGCGTTTTTTCCTGAATATATTCAGGAAAAAACGCATACACCCTTTTTGGCCAACAAAGCAAGCTTGCAAAGGAAATCTGCACTACAATGAAGTCTCACTTCCCCCCGGTCAAAAGGGCCATCTGAAAAAAGTGTAAAATCCAGAAAGGCAGGACAGGCCATGGAGAACTGGGAGCCTTGTTATGCTGATGGGCGGGATGTAAATTGCCAACAGACACTCGGGAGAAGTGTATGGTGTTTCCTGAAACATCTAAAAAACAAAGCAACAGAGCCTAGGGCACTTCCACTTATGGTCCTATAGCTTAGGGAAATTAAAATCAAAAAGACACAGCCACCCCAAAGTTTGGGACGCCTCTGTTTACAAGAACCTCGTTTACCGTACAAGTTCAATATCACAGAAAGTGAAAAATGGATAAAGAACTTGTGGTACTTACGTACAATGCAGTATCACTCAGCAATGAAATCTATGTCATCAGGCCCGTAGCAGCATAATGAGTGGATTCAGGTACAATGATTCTCACTGAAATAAGTCACACAGAAAAAGAAACATCATAAGATATCACTAATACACGGAATGTAAACTTGGCTACACAGGAACTGAATTCCAAAACAGAACAGGGTCTCAAATTTAGAAAACCAACTTATGCTTGCTTAAGGGGAAAGGTGAGTTGGGGTGCTGCATAAAACCAGAGATTGAAATGAGCACAGATAAAGTTCCTTAAGCCAAATATGGACTAGACAAGAGCTACTCCTTGCTCAACGAAATGGACTCAACACCCCATATTAAACGCCTAAGAATGTACCTGACTAGTAAGTATCTTAAAACCTATGGATTGCTATGTCTCCAAAAGAGAATCAAGCGTGTGTACAGGGGCATAAACGCAGCAGTGATAGGATTGGAGAGGTTCGGTGAGCAAATGAAGACCCTTTGAAGTCATATTGCATGGTACCCATTCCACGGGTCTCAACTCTCCAGGTTTAAGGTATTCTTCCTTCAGCTAAAACATGCATGTGGAACCCAGAGTATGATCAACCATGTGAACGGGAGACGTGTTCAAATACGTCTCAGTTTTCCTCCCCTGGTACTCGGGTGCAACATTCCAGACGCTTTACTAACACTCTCCCCACTTGGAGAGTCAGCGCCTTTAACCTCCTGTTTGGCCCAGTTTGCAATTTCTGCGGAAGATGAACAGGAATAGGGAACACCAATGAGAGACTAGCTGGAGGTGTCTGGACGGGCAAATTTAACTCTCATTTCCCACCAGGAAGAGGAAATAACCAAAGGCTCAGCGTGCCGTGCCGGAACCAGATTAGGGCCTGAAGCCATCCTGCGGTGTTGCGGCCAGCTGAAAAGAAAGCGAGTTGAAGAAAGGAGCTCAGGGGCACTGTAATTCACAAACCTGTGGCGTTATAAATGACAGCTTTCGTCCAAAAATATACTGAAGTAAGGCTGCCAAGAGGACTTGAAAGCGGGGCAGAATTGCAGGAAACCGATTTCAGGAGGTAGACTGGAATTGCATTGAAAGCATAGGAAAAGAGGCAGAACGTCCACAATGATGCACTTGGCCAAAAAGGGCGTATGCGTTTTTTCCTGAATATATTCAGGAAAAAACGCATACACCCTTTTTGGCCAACAAACCAAGCTTGCAAAGGAAATCTGCACTACAATGAAGTCTCACTTCCCCCCGGTCAAAAGGGCCATCTGAAAAAAGTGTAAAATCCAGAAAGGCAGGACAGGCCATGGAGAACTGGGAGCCTTGTTATGCTGATGGGCGGGATGTAAATTGCCAACAGACACTCGGGAGAAGTGTATGGTGTTTCCTGAAACATCTAAACAACAAAGCAACAGAGCCTAGGGCACTTCCACTTATGGTCCTATAGCTTAGGGAAATTAAAATCAAAAAGACACAGCCACCCCAAAGTTTGGGACGCCTCTGTTTACAAGAACCTCGTTTACCGTACAAGTTCAATATCACAGAAAGTGAAAAATGGATAAAGAACTTGTGGTACTTACGTACAATGCAGTATCACTCAGCAATGAAATCTATGTCATCAGGCCCGTAGCAGCATAATGAGTGGATTCAGGTACGATGATTCTCACTGAAATAAGTCACACAGAAAAAGAAACATCATAAGATATCACTAATACACGGAATGTAAACTTGGCTACACAGGAACTGAATTCCAAAACAGAACAGGGTCTCAAATTTAGAAAACCAACTTATGCTTGCTTAAGGGGAAAGGTGAGTTGGGGTGCTGCATAAAACCAGAGATTGAAATGAGCACAGATAAAGTTCCTTAAGCCAAATATGGACTAGACAAGAGCTACTCCTTGCTCAACGAAATGGACTCAACACCCCATATTAAACGCCTAAGAATGTACCTGACTAGTAAGTATCTTAAAACCTATGGATTGCTATGTCTCCAAAAGAGAATCAAGCGTGTGTACAGGGGCATAAACGCAGCAGTGATAGGATTGGAGAGGTTCGGTGAGCAAATGAAGACCCTTTGAAGTCATATTGCATGGTACCCATTCCACGGGTCTCAACTCTCCAGGTTTAAGGTATTCTTCCTTCAGCTAAAACATGCATGTGGAACCCAGAGTATGATCAACCATGTGAACGGGAGACGTGTTCAAATATGTCTCAGTTTTCCTCCCCTGGTACTCGGGTGCAACATTCCAGACGCTTTACTAACACTCTCCCCACTTGGAGAGTCAGCGCCTTTAACCACCTGTTTGGCCCAGTTTGCAATTTCTGCGGAAGATTAACTGGAATAGTGAGAACCAATGAGAGACTAGCAGGAGGTGTCTGGACGGGCAAATTTAACTCTCATTTCCCACCAGGAAGAGGAAATAACCAAAGGCTCAGCGTGCCGTGCCGGAAACAGATTAGGGCCTGAAGCCATTCTGTGGTGTTGCGGCCAGCTCAAAAGAAAGCGAGTTGAAGAAAGGAGCTCAGGGGCACTGTAATTCACAAACCTGCAGAGTTATAAATGACAGCTATCGTCCAAAAATATACTGAAGTAAGGCTGCCAAGAGGACTTGAAAGCGGGGCAGAATTGCAGGAAACCGATTTCAGGAGGTAGACTGGAATTGCTTTGAAAGCATAGGAAAAGAGGCAGAACGTCCACAATGATGCACTTGGCCAAAAAGGGCGTATGCGTTTTTTCCTGAATATATTCAGGAAAAAACGCATACGCCCTTTTTGGCCAACCAAGCAAGCTTGCAAAGGAAATCTGCACTACAATGAAGTCTCACTTCCCCCCGGTCAAAAGGGCCATCTGAAAAAAGTGTAAAATCCAGAAAGGCAGGACAGGCCATGGAGAACTGGGAGCCTTGTTATGCTGATGGGCGGGATGTAAACTGCCAACAGACACTCGGGAGAAGTGTATGGTGTTTCCTGAAACATCTAAAACACAAAGCAACAGAGCCTAGGGCACTTCCACTTATGGTCCTATAGCTTAGGGAAATTAAAATCAAAAAGACACAGCCACCCCAAAGTTTGGGACGCCTCTGTTTACAAGAACCTCGTTTACCGTACAAGTTCAATATCACAGAAAGTGAAAAATGGATAAAGAACTTGTGGTACTTACGTACAATGCAGTATCACTCAGCAATGAAATCTATGTCATCAGGCCCGTAGCAGCATAATGAGTGGATTCAGGTACGATGATTCTCACTGAAATAAGTCACACAGAAAAAGAAACATCATAAGATATCACTAATACACGGAATGTAAACTTGGCTACACAGGAACTGAATTACAGAACAGAACAGGGTCTCAAATTTAGAAAACCAACTTATGCTTGCTTAAGGGGAAAGGTGAGTTGGGGTGCTGCATAAAACCAGAGATTGAAACGAGCACAGATAAAGTTCCTTAAGCCAAATATGGAATAGACAAGAGCTACTCCTTGCTCAACGAATTGGACTCAACACCCCATATTAAACGCCTAAGAATGTACCTGACTAGTAATTATCTTAAAACCTATGGATTGCTATGTCTCCAAAAGAGAATCAAGCGTGCGTACAGGGGCATAAACGCAGCAGTGATAGGATTGGAGAGGTTCGGTGAGCAAATGAAGACCCTTTGAAGTCATATTGCATGGTACCCATTCCACGGGTCTCAACTCTCCAGGTTTAAGGTATTCTTCCTTCAGCTAAAACATGCATGTGGAACCCAGAGTATGATCAACCATGTGAACGGGAGACGTGTTCAAATATGTCTCAGTCTTCCTCCCCTGGTACTCGGGTGCAACATTCCAGATGCTTTACTAACACTCTCCCCACTTGGAGAGTCAGCGCCTTTAACCTCCTGTTTGGCCCAGTTTGCAATTTCTGCGGAAGATGAACAGGAATAGGGAACACCAATGAGAGACTAGCTGGAGGTGTCTGGACGGGCAAATTTAACTCTCATTTCCCACCAGCAAGAGGAAATAACCAAAGGCTCAGCGTGCCGTGCCGGAACCAGATTAGGGCCTGAAGCCATCCTGCGGTGTTGCGGCCAGCTCAAAAGAAAGCGAGTTGAAGAAAGGAGCTCAGGGGCACTGTAATTCACAAACCTGCAGCGTTATAAATGACAGCTTTCGTCCAAAAATATACTGAAGTAAGGCTGCCAAGAGGACTTGAAAGCGGGGCAGAATTGCAGGAAACCGATTTCAGGAGGTAGACTGGAATTGCATTGAAAGCATAGGAAAAGAGGCAGAACGTCCACAATGATGCACTTGGCCAAAAAGGGCGTATGCGTTTTTTCCTGAATATATTCAGGAAAAAACGCATACGCCCTTTTTGGCCAACCAAGCAAGCTTGCAAAGGAAATCTGCACTACAATGAAGTCTCACTTCCCCCCGGTCAAAAGGGCCATCTGAAAAAAGTGTAAAATCCAGAAAGTCAGGACAGGCCATGGAGAACTGGGAGCCTTGTTATGCTGATGGGCGGGATGTAAATTGCCAACAGACACTCGGGAGAAGTGTATGGTGTTTCCTGAAACATCTAAACAACAAAGCAACAGAGCCTAGGGCACTTCCACTTATGGTCCTATAGCTTAGGGAAATTAAAATCAAAAAGACACAGCCACCCCAAAGTTTGGGACGCCTCTGTTTACAAGAACCTCGTTTACCGTACAAGTTCAATATCACAGAAAGTGAAAAATGGATAAAGAACTTGTGGTACTTACGTACAATGCAGTATCACTCAGCAATGAAATCTATGTCATCAGGTCCGTAGCAGCATAATGAGTGGATTCAGGTACGATGATTCTCACTGAAATAAGTCACACAGAAAAAGAAACATCATAAGATATCAGTAATACACGGAATGTAAACTTGGCTACACAGGAACTGAATTCCAAAACAGAACAGGGTCTCAAATTTAGAAAACCAACTTATGCTTGCTTAAGGGGAAAGGTGAGTTGGGGTGCTGCATTAAACCAGAGATTGAAATGAGCACAGATAAAGTTCCTTAAGCCAAATATGGACTAGACAAGAGCTACTCCTTGCTCAACGAAATGGACTCAACACCCCATATTAAACGCCTAAGAATGTACCTGACTAGTAAGTATCTTAAAACCTATGGATTGCTATGTCTCCAAAAGAGAATCAACCGTGTGTACAGGGGCATAAACGCAGCAGTGATAGGATTGGAGAGGTTCGGTGAGCAAATGAAGACCCTTTGAAGTCATATTGCATGGTACCCATTCCACGGGTTTCAACTACCCAGGTTTAAGTTACTCTTCCTTCAGCTAAAACATGCATGTGGAACCCAGAGTATGATCAACCATGTGAACGGGAGACGTGTTCAAATACGTCTCAGTTTTCCTCCCCTGGTACTCGGGTGCAACATTCCAGACGCTTTACTAACACTCTCCCCACTTGGAGAGTCAGCGCCTTTAACCTCCTGTTTGGCCCAGTTTGCAATTTCTGCGGAAGATGAACAGGAATAGGGAACACCAATGAGAGACTAGCTGGAGGTGTCTGGACGGGCAAATTTAACTCTCATTTCCCACCAGGAAGAGGAAATAACCAAAGGCTCAGCGTGCCGTGCCGGAACCAGATTAGGGCCTGAAGCCATCCTGCGGTGTTACGGCCAGCTCAAAAGAAAGCGAGTTGAAGAAAGGAGCTCAGGGGCACTGTAATTCACAAACCTGCAGAGTTATAAATGACAGCTATCGTCCAAAAATATACTGAAGTAAGGCTGCCAAGAGGACTTGAAAGCGGGGCAGAATTGCAGGAAACCAATTTCAGGAGGTAGACTGGAATTGCATTGAAAGCATAGGAAAAGAGGCAGAACGTCCACAATGATGCACTTGGCCAAAAAGGGCGTATGCGTTTTTTCCTGAATATATTCAGGAAAAAACGCATACGCCCTTTTTGGCCAACCAAGCAAGCTTGCAAAGGAAATCTGCACTACAATGAAGTCTCACTTCCCCCCGGTCAAAAGGGCCATCTGAAAAAAGTGTAAAATCCAGAAAGGCAGGACAGGCCATGGAGAACTGGGAGCCTTGTTATGCTGATGGGCGGGATGTAAATTGCCAACAGACACTCGGGAGAAGTGTATGGTGTTTCCTGAAACATCTAAAAAACAAAGCAACAGAGCCTAGGGCACTTCCACTTATGGTCCTATAGCTTAGGGAAATTAAAATCAAAAAGACACAGCCACCCCAAAGTTTGGGACGCCTCTGTTTACAAGAACCTCGTTTACCGTACAAGTTCAATATCACAGAAAGTGAAAAATGGATAAAGAACTTGTGGTACTTACGTACAATGCAGTATCACTCAGCAATGAAATCTATGTCATCAGGCCCGTAGCAGCATAATGAGTGGATTCAGGTACGATGATTCTCACTGAAATAAGTCACACAGAAAAAGAAACATCATAAGATATCACTAATACACGGAATGTAAACTTGGCTACACAGGAACTGAATTCCAAAACAGAACAGGGTCTCAAATTTAGAAAACCAACTTATGCTTGCTTAAGGGGAAAGGTGAGTTGGGGTGCTGCATAAAACCAGAGATTGAAACGGGCACAGATAAAGTTCCTTAAGCCAAATATGGAATAGACAAGAGCTACTCCTTGCTCAACGAAATGGACTCAACACCCCATATTAAACGCCTAAGAATGTACCTGACTAGTAAGTATCTTAAAACCTATGGATTGCTATGTCTCCAAAAGAGAATCAAGCGTGTGTACAGGGGCATAAACGCAGCAGTGATAGGATTGGAGAGGTTCGGTGAGCAAATGAAGACCCTTTGAAGTCATATTGCATGGTACCCATTCCACGGGTCTCAACTCTCCAGGTTTAAGGTATTCTTCCTTCAGCTAAAACATGCATGTGGAACCCAGAGTATGATAAACCATGTGAACGGGAGACGTGTTCAAATATGTCTCAGTTTTCCTCCCCTGGTACTCGGGTGCAACATTCCAGATGCTTTACTAACACTCTCCCCACTTGGAGAGTCAGCGCCTTTAACCTCCTGTTTGGCCCAGTTTGCAATTTCTGCGGAAGATGAACAGGAATAGGGAACACCAATGAGAGACTAGCTGGAGGTGTCTGGACGGGCAAATTTAACTCTCATTTCCCACCAGGAAGAGGAAATAACCAAAGGCTCAGCGTGCCGGGCCGGAACCAGATTAGGGCCTGAAGCCATCCTGCGGTGTTGCGGCCAGCTCAAAAGAAAGCGAGTTGAAGAAAGGAGCTCAGGGGCACTGTAATTCACAAACCTGCAGAGTTATAAATGACAGCTATCGTCCAAAAATATACTGAAGTAAGGCTGCCAAGAGGACTTGAAAGCGGGGCAGAATTGCAGGAAACCGATTTCAGGAGGTAGACTGGAATTGCATTGAAAGCATAGGAAAAGAGGCAGAACGCCACAATCATGCACTTGGCCAAAAAGGGCGTATGCGTTTTTTCCTGAATATATTCAGGAAAAAACGCATACGCCCTTTTTGGCCAACCAAGCAAGCTTGCAAAGGAAATCTGCACTACAATGAAGTCTCACTTCCCCCCGGTCAAAAGGGCCATCTGAAAAAAGTGTAAAATCCAGAAAGGCAGGACAGGCCATGGAGAACTGGGAGCCTTGTTATGCTGATGGGCGGGATGTAAATTGCCAACAGACACTTGGGAGAAGTGTATGGTGTTTCCTGAAACATCTAAACAACAAAGCAACAGAGCCTAGGGCACTTCCACTTATGGTCCTATAGCTTAGGGAAATTAAAATCAAAAAGACACAGCCACCCCAAAGTTTGGGACGCCTCTGTTTACAAGAACCTCGTTTACCGTACAAGTTCAACATCGCAGAAAGTGAAAAATGGATAAAGAAGTTGTGGTATTTACTTACAAAGCAATATCACTCAGCAATGAAATCTATGTCATCAGGCCCTTAGCAGCACAATGAGTGGATTCAGGTATGATGATTCTAACTGAAATAAGTCACACAGAAAAAGAAACATCATAAGATATCAGTAATACACGGAATGTAAACTTGGCTACACAGGAACTGAATTACAGAACAGAACAGGGTCTCAAATTTAGAAAACCAACTTATGCTTGCTTAAGGGTAAAGGTGAGTTGGGGTGCTGCATAAAACCAGAGATTGAAATGAGCACAGATAAAGTTCCT
The DNA here is from genome assembly GCF_963455315.2 of Globicephala melas. NCBI lineage: Eukaryota > Metazoa > Chordata > Mammalia > Artiodactyla > Delphinidae > Globicephala > Globicephala melas. Next base: position 37,246 of record NW_027207666.1, on the reverse strand, counting down.
TAAGCCAAATATGGAATAGACAAGAGCTACTCCTTGCTCAACGAAATGGACTCAACACCGCATATTAAACGCCTAAGAATGTACCTGACTAGTAAGTATCTTAAAACCTATGGATTGCTATGTCTCCGAAAGAGAATCAAGCATGTGTACAGGGGCATAAACGCAGCAGTGATAGGATTGGAGAGGTTCGGTGAGCAAATGAAGACCCTTTGAAGTCATATTGCATGGTACCCATTCCACGGGTTTCAACTACCCAGGTTTAAGGTATTCTTCCTTCAGCTAAAACATGCATGTGGAACCCAGAGTATGATCAACCATGTGAACGGGAGACGTGTTCAAATACGTCTCAGTTTTCCTCCCCTGGTACTCGGGTGCAACATTCCAGACGCTTTACTAACACTCTCCCCACTTGGAGAGTCAGCGCCTTTAACCTCCTGTTTGGCCCAGTTTGCAATTTCTGCGGAAGATGAACAGGAATAGGGAACACCAATGAGAGACTAGCTGGAGGTGTCTGGACGGGCAAATTTAACTCTCATTTCCCACCAGGAAGAGGAAATAACCAAAGGCTCAGCGTGCCGTGCCGGAACCAGATTAGGGCCTGAAGCCATCCTGCGGTGTTGCGGCCAGCTCAAAAGAAAGCGAGTTGAAGAAAGGAGCTCAGGGGCACTGTAATTCACAAACCTGCAGAGTTATAAATGACAGCTATCGTCCAAAAATATACTGAAGTAAGGCTGCCAAGAGGACTTGAAAGCGGGGCAGAATTGCAGGAAACCGATTTCAGGAGGTAGACTGGAATTGCTTTGAAAGCATAGGAAAAGAGGCAGAACGTCCACAATGATGCACTTGGCCAAAAAGGGCGTATGCGTTTTTTCCTGAATATATTCAGGAAAAAACGCATACGCCCTTTTTGGACAACCAAGCAAGCTTGCAAAGGAAATCTGCACTACAATGAAGTCTCACTTCCCCCCGGTCAAAAGGGCCATCTGAAAAAAGTGTAAAATCCAGAAAGGCAGGACAGGCCATGGAGAACTGGGAGCCTTGTTATGCTGATGGGCGGGATGTAAATTGCCAACAGCCACTCGGGAGAAGTGTATGGTGTTTCCTGAAACATCTAAAAAACAAAGCAACAGAGCCTAGGGCACTTCCACTTATGGTCCTATAGCTTAGGGAAATTAAAGTCAAAAAGACACAGCCACCCCAAAGTTTGGGACGCCTCTGTTTACAAGAACCTCGTTTACAGTACAAGTTCAACATCGCAGAAAGTGAAAAATGGATAAAGAAGTTGTGGTATTTACTTACAAAGCAATATCACTCAGCAATGAAATCTATGTCATCAGGCCCTTAGCAGCACAATGAGTGGATTCAGGTATGATGATTCTAACTGAAATAAGTCACACAGAAAAAGAAACATCATAAGATATCAGTAATACACGGAATGTAAACTTGGCTACACAGGAACTGAATTACAGAACAGAACAGGGTCTCAAATTTAGAAAACCAACTTATGCTTGCTTAAGGGTAAAGGTGAGTTGGGGTGCTGCATAAAACCAGAGATTGAAACGAGCACAGATAAAGTTCCTTAAGCCAAATATGGAATAGACAAGAGCTACTCCTTGCTCAACGAAATGGACTCAACACCGCATATTAAACGCCTAAGAATGTACCTGACTAGTAAGTATCTTAAAACCTATGGATTGCTATGTCTCCGAAAGAGAATCAAGCATGTGTACAGGGGCATAAACGCAGCAGTGATAGGATTGGAGAGGTTCGGTGAGCAAATGAAGACCCTTTGAAGTCATATTGCATGGTACCCATTCCACGGGTTTCAACTACCCAGGTTTAAGGTATTCTTCCTTCAGCTAAAACATGCATGTGGAACCTAGAGTATGATCAACCATGTGATCGGGAGACGTGTTCAAATATGTCTCAGTTTTCGTACCCTGGTACTCGGGTGCAACATTCCAGACGCTTTACTAACACTCTCCCGACTTGGAGAGTCCGTCCCTTTAATCTCCTGTTTGGCCCAGTTTGCAATTTCTGCGGAAGATGAACAAGAATAGGGAGAACCAATGAGAGACTAGCTGGAGGTGTCTGGGCGGGCAAATTTATCTCTCATTTCCCACCAGGAAGAGGAAATAACCAAAGGCTCAGCGTGCCGTGCCGGAACCAGATTAGGGCCTGATGCCATTCTGTGGTGTTGCGGCCAGCTAAAAAGAAAGCGAGTTGAAGAAAGGAGCTCAGGGGCACTGTAATTCACAAACCTGCAGAGTTATAAATGACAGCTATCGTCCAAAAATATACTGAAGTAAGGCTGCCAAGAGGACTTGAAAGCGGGGCAGAATTGCAGGAAACCGATTTCAGGAGGTAGACTGGAATTGCTTTGAAAGCATAGGAAAAGAGGCAGAACGTCCACAATGATGCACTTGGCCAAAAAGGGCGTATGCGTTTTTTCCTGAATATATTCAGGAAAAAACGCATACGCCCTTTTTGGCCAACCAAGCAAGCTTGCAAAGGAAATCTGCACTACAATGAAGTCTCACTTCCCCCCGGTCAAAAGGGCCATCTGAAAAAAGTGTAAAATCCAGAAAGGCAGGACAGGCCATGGAGAACTGGGAGCCTTGTTATGCTGATGGGCGGGATGTAAATTGCCAACAGACACTCGGGAGAAGTGTATGGTGTTTCCTGAAACATCTAAAAAACAAAGCAACAGAGCCTAGGGCACTTCCACTTATGGTCCTATAGCTTAGGGAAATTAAAATCAAAAAGACACAGCCACCCCAAAGTTTGGGACGCCTCTGTTTACAAGAACCTCGTTTACCGTACAAGTTCAATATCACAGAAAGTGAAAAATGGATAAAGAACTTGTGGTACTTACGTACAATGCAGTATCACTCAGCAATGAAATCTATGTCATCAGGCCCGTAGCAGCATAATGAGTGGATTCAGGTACGATGATTCTCACTGAAATAAGTCACACAGAAAAAGAAACATCATAAGATATCACTAATACACGGAATGTAAACTTGGCTACACAGGAACTGAATTCCAAAACAGAACAGGGTCTCAAATTTAGAAAACCAACTTATGCTTGCTTAAGGGGAAAGGTGAGTTGGGGTGCTGCATAAAACCAGAGATTGAAATGAGCACAGATAAAGTTCCTTAAGCCAAATATGGACTAGACAAGAGCTACTCCTTGCTCAACGAAATGGACTCAACACCCCATATTAAACGCCTAAGAATGTACCTGACTAGTAAGTATCTTAAAACCTATGGATTGCTATGTCTCCAAAAGAGAATCAAGCGTGTGTACAGGGGCATAAATGCAGCAGTGATAGGATTGGAGAGGTTCGGTGAGCAAATGAAGACCCTTTGAAGTCATACTGCATGGTACCCATTCCACGGGTCTCAACTCTCCAGGTTTAAGGTATTCTTCCTTCAGCTAAAACATGCATGTGGAACCCAGAGTATGATCAACCATGTGAACGGGAGACGTGTTCAAATATGTCTCAGTTTTCCTCCCCTGGTACTCGGGTGCAAAATTCCAGACGCTTTACTAACACTCTCCCCACTTGGAGAGTCAGCGCCTTTAACCTCCTGTTTGGCCCAGTTTGCAATTTCTGCGGAAGATGAACAGGAATAGGGAACACCAATGAGAGACTAGCTGGAGGTGTCTGGACGGGCAAATTTAACTCTCATTTCCCACCAGGAAGAGGAAATAACCAAAGGCTCAGCGTGCCGGGCCGGAACCAGATTAGGGCCTGAAACCATCCTGCGGTGTTGCGGCCAGCTCAAAAGAAAGCGAGTTGAAGAAAGGAGCTCAGGGGCACTGTAATTCACAAACCTGCAGAGTTATAAATGACAGCTATCGTCCAAAAATATACTGAAGTAAGGCTGCCAAGAGGACTTGAAAGCGGGGCAGAATTGCAGGAAACTGATTTCAGGAGGTAGACTGGAATTGCATTGAAAGCATTGGAAAAGAGGCAGAACGTCCACAATGATGCACTTGGCCAAAAAGGGCGTATGCGTTTTTTCCTGAATATATTCAGGAAAAAACGCATACGCCCTTTTTGGCCAACCAAGCAAGCTTGCAAAGGAAATCTGCACTACAATGAAGTCTCACTTCCCCCCGGTCAAAAGGGCCATCTGAAAAAAGTGTAAAATCCAGAAAGGCAGGACAGGCCATGGAGAACTGGGAGCCTTGTTATGCTGATGGGCGGGATGTAAATTGCCAACAGACACTCGGGAGAAGTGTATGGTGTTTCCTGAAACATCTATACAACAAAGCAACAGAGCCTAGGGCACTTCCACTTATGGTCCTATAGCTTAGGGAAATTAAAATCAAAAAGACACAGCCACCCCAAAGTTTGGGACGCCTCTGTTTACAAGAACCTCGTTTACCGTACAAGTTCAACATCGCAGAAAGTGAAAAATGGATAAAGAAGTTGTGGTATTTACTTACAAAGCAATATCACTCAGCAATGAAATCTATGTCAACAGGCCCTTAGCAGCACAATGAGTGGATTCAGGTATGATGATTCTAACTGAAATAAGTCACACAGAAAAAGAAACATCATAAGATATCAGTAATACACGGAATGTAAACTTGGCTACACAGGAACTGAATTACAGAACAGAACAGGGTCTCAAATTTAGAAAACCAACTTATGCTTGCTTAAGGGGAAAGGTGAGTTGGGGTGCTGCATAAAACCAGAGATTAGAAACGAGCACAGATAAAGTTCCTTAAGCCAAATATGGAATAGACAAGAGCTACTCCTTGCTCAACGAAATGGACTCAACACCGCATATTAAACGCCTAAGAATGTACCTGACTAGTAAGTATCTTAAAACCTATGGATTGCTATGTCTCCGAAAGAGAATCAAGCATGTGTACAGGGGCATAAACGCAGCAGTGATAGGATTGGAGAGGTTCGGTGAGCAAATGAAGACCCTTTGAAATCATATTGCATGGTACCCATTCCACGGGTTTCAACTACCCAGGTTTAAGGTATTCTTCCTTCAGCTAAAACATGCATGTGGAACCTAGAGTATGATCAACCATGTGATCGGGAGACGTGTTCAAATATGTCTCAGTTTTCGTACCCTGGTACTCGGGTGCAACATTCCAGACGCTTTACTAACACTCTCCCCACTTGGAGAGTCCGTCCCTTTAATCTCCTGTTTGGCCCAGTTTGCAATTTCTGCGGAAGATGAACAGGAATAGCGAGAACCAATGAGAGACTAGCTGGAGGTGTCTGGACGGGCAAATTTAACTCTCATTTCCCACCAGGAAGAGGAATTAACCAAAGGCTCAGCGTGCCGTGCCGGAATCAGATTAGGGCCTGAAGCTATCCTGCGGTGTTGCGGCCAGCTCAAAAGAAAGCGAGTTGAAGAAAGGAGCTCAGGGGCACTGTAATTCACAAACCTGCAGAGTTATAAATGACAGCTATCGTCCAAAAATATACTGAAGTAAGGCTGCCAAGAGGAGTTGAAAGTGGGGCAGAATTGCAGGAAACCGATTTCAGGAGGTAGACTGGAATTGCATTGAAAGCATAGGAAAAGAGGCAGAACGTCCACAATGATGCACTTGGCCAAAAAGGGCGTATGCGTTTTTTCCTGAATATATTCAGGAAAAAACGCATACGCCCTTTTTGGCCAACCAAGCAAGCTTGCAAAGGAAATCTGCACTACAATGAAGTCTCACTTCCCCCCGGTCAAAAGGGCCATCTGAAAAAAGTGTAAAATCCAGAAAGGCAGGACAGGCCATGGAGAACTGGGAGCCTTGTTATGCTGATGGGCGGGATGTAAATTGCCAACAGACACTCCGGAGAAGTGTATGGTGTTTCCTGAAACATCTAAACAACAAAGCAACAGAGCCTAGGGCACTTCCACTTATGGTCCTATAGCTTAGGGAAATTAAAATCAAAAAGACACAGCCACCCCAAAGTTTGGGACGCCTCTGTTTACAAGAACCTCGTTTACAGTACAAGTTCAACATCGCAGAAAGTGAAAAATGGATAAAGAAGTTGTGGTATTTACTTACAAAGCAATATCACTCAGCAATGAAATCTATGTCATCAGGCCCTTAGCAGCATAATGAGTGGATTCAGGTACGATGATTCTCACTGAAATAAGTCACACAGAAAAAGAAACATCATAAGATATCACTAATACACGGAATGTAAACTTGGCTACACAGGAACTGAATTCCAAAACAGAACAGGGTCTCAAATTTAGAAAACCAACTTATGCTTGCTTAAGGGGAAAGGTGAGTTGGGGTGCTGCATAAAACCAGAGATTGAAATGAGCACAGATAAAGTTCCTTAAGCCAAATATGGACTAGACAAGAGCTACTCCTTGCTCAACGAAATGGACTCAACACCGCATATTAGACGCCTAAGAATGTACCTGACTAGTAAGTATCTTAAAACCTATGGATTGCTATGTCTCCAAAAGAGAATCAAGCGTGTGTACAGGGGCATAAACGCAGCAGTGATAGGATTGGAGAGGTTCGGTGAGCAAACGAAGACCCTTTGAAGTCATATTGCATGGTACCCATTCCACGGGTCTCAACTCTCCAGGTTTAAGGTATTCTTCCTTCAGCTAAAACATGCATGTGGAATCCAGAGTATGATCAACCATGTGAACGGGAGACGTGTTCAAATACGTCTCAGTCTTCCTCCCCTGGTACTCGGGTGCAACATTCCAGACGCTTTACTAACACTCTCCCCACTTGGAGAGTCAGCGCCTTTAACCTCCTGTTTGACCCAGTTTGCAATTTCTGCGGAAGATGAACAGGAATAGGGAACACCAATGAGAGACTAGCTGGAGGTGTCTGGACGGGCAAATTTAACTCTCATTTCCCACCAGGAAGAGGAAATAACCAAAGGCTCAGCGTGCCGTGCCGGAACCAGATTAGGGCCTGAAGCCATCCTGCGGTGTTGCGGCCAGCTCAAAAGAAAGCGAGTTGAAGAAAGGAGCTCAGGGGCACTGTAATTCACAAACGTGCAGCGTTATAAATGACAGCTTTCGTCCAAAAATATACTGAAGTAAGGCTGCCAAGAGGACTTGAAAGCGGGGCAGAATTGCAGGAAACCGATTTCAGGACGTAGACTGGAATTGCATTGAAAGCATAGGAAAAGAGGCAGAACGTCCACAATGATGCACTTGGCCAAAAAGGGCGTATGCGTTTTTTCCTGAATATATTCAGGAAAAAACGCATACGCCCTTTTTGGCCAACCAAGCAAGCTTGCAAAGGAAATCTGCACTACAATGAAGTCTCACTTCCCCCCGGTCAAAAGGGCCATCTGAAAAAAGTGTAAAATCCAGAAAGGCAGGACAGGCCATGGAGAACTGGGAGCCTTGTTATGCTGATGGGCGGGATGTAAATTGCCAACAGACACTCGGGAGAAGTGTATGGTGTTTCCTGAAACATCTAAAAAACAAAGCAACAGAGCCTAGGGCACTTCCACTTATGGTCCTATAGCTTAGGGAAATTAAAATCAAAAAGACACAGCCACCCCAAAGTTTGGGACGCCTCTGTTTACAAGAACCTCGTTTACCGTACAAGTTCAATATCACAGAAAGTGAAAAATGGATAAAGAACTTGTGGTACTTACGTACAATGCAGTATCACTCAGCAATGAAATCTATGTCATCAGGCCCGTAGCAGCATAATGAGTGGATTCAGGTACGATGATTCTCACTGAAATAAGTCACACAGAAAAAGAAACATCATAAGATATCACTAATACACGGAATGTAAACTTGGCTACACAGGAACTGAATTCCAAAACAGAACAGGGTCTCAAATTTAGAAAACCAACTTATGCTTGCTTAAGGGGAAAGGTGAGTTGGGGTGCTGCATAAAACCAGAGATTGAAATGAGCACAGATAAAGTTCCTTAAGCCAAATATGGAATAGACAAGAGCTACTCCTTGCTCAACGAAATGGACTCAACACCCCATATTAAACGCCTAAGAATGTACCTGACTAGTAAGTATCTTAAAACCTATGGATTGCTATGTCTCCAAAAGAGAATCAAGCGTGTGTACAGGGGTATAAACGCAGCAGTGATAGGATTGGAGAGGTTCGGTGAGCAAATGAAGACCCTTTGAAGTCATATTGCATGGTACCCATTCCACGGGTCTCAACTCTCCAGGTTTAAGGTATTCTTCCTTCAGCTAAAACATGCATGTGGAACCCAGAGTATGATCAACCATGTGAACGGGAGACGTGTTCAAATACGTCTCAGTTTTCCTCCCCTGGTACTCGGGTGCAACATTCCAGACTCTTTACTAACACTCTCCCCACTTGGAGAGTCAGCGCCTTTAACCTCCTGTTTGGCCCAGTTTGCAATTTCTGCGGAAGATGAACAGGAATAGGGAACACCAATGAGAGACTAGCTGGAGGTGTCTGGACGGGCAAATTTAACTCTCATTTCCCACCAGGAAGAGGAAATAACCAAAGGCTCAGCGTGCCGTGCCGGAACCAGATTAGGGCCTGAAGCCATCCTGCGGTGTTGCGGCCAGCTCAAAAGAAAGCGAGTTGAAGAAAGGAGCTCAGGGGCACTGTAATTCACAAACCTGCAGAGTTATAAATGACAGCTTTCGTCCAAAAATATACTGAAGTAAGGCTGCCAAGAGGACTTGAATGCGGGGCAGAATTGCAGGAAACCGATTTCAGGAGGTAGACTGGAATTGCATTGAAAGCATAGGAAAAGAGGCAGAACGTCCACAATGATGCACTTGGCCAAAAAGGGCGTATGCGTTTTTTCCTGAATATATTCAGGAAAAAACGCATACGCCCTTTTTGGCCAACCAAGCAAGCTTGCAAAGGAAATCTGCACTACAATGAAGTCTCACTTCCCCCCGGTCAAAAGGGCCATCTGAAAAAAGTGTAAAATCCAGAAAGGCAGGACAGGCCATGGAGAACTGGGAGCCTTGTTATGCTGATGGGCGGGATGTAAATTGCCAACAGACACTCGGGAGAAGTGTATGGTGTTTCCTGAAACATCTATACAACAAAGCAACAGAGCCTAGGGCACTTCCACTTATGGTCCTATAGCTTAGGGAAATTAAAATCAAAAAGACACAGCCACCCCAAAGTTTGGGACGCCTCTGTTTACAAGAACCTCGTTTACCGTACAAGTTCAATATCACAGAAAGTGAAAAATGGATAAAGAACTTGTGGTACTTACGTACAATGCAGTATCACTCAGCAATGAAATCTATGTCATCAGGCCCGTAGCAGCATAATGAGTGGATTCAGGTACGATGATTCTCACTGAAATAAGTCACACAGAAAAAGAAACATCATAAGATATCAGTAATACACGGAATGTAAACTTGGCTACACAGGAACTGAATTACAGAACAGAACAGGGTCTCAAATTTAGAAAACCAACTTATGCTTGCTTAAGGGGAAAGGTGAGTTGGGGTGCTGCATAAAACCAGAGATTGAAACGAGCACAGATAAAGTTCCTTAAGCCAAATATGGAATAGACAAGAGCTACTCCTTGCTCAACGAAATGGACTCAACACCCCATATTAAACGCCTAAGAATGTACCTGACTAGTAAGTATCTTAAAACCTATGGATTGCTATGTCTCCAAAAGAGAATCAAGCGTGTGTACAGGGGCATAAACGCAGCAGTGATAGGATTGGAGAGGTTCGGTGAGCAAATGAAGACCCTTTGAAGTCATATTGCATGGTACCCATTCCACGGGTCTCAACTCTCCAGGTTTAAGGTATTCTTCCTTCAGCTAAAACATGCATGTGGAACCCAGAGTATGATCAACCATGTGAACGGGAGACGTGTTCAAATATGTCTCAGTTTTCCTCCCCTGGTACTCGGGTGCAACATTCCAGATGCTTTACTAACACTCTCCCCACTTGGAGAGTCAGCGCCTTTAACCTCCTGTTTGGCCCAGTTTGCAATTTCTGCGGAAGATGAACAGGAATAGGGAACACCAATGAGAGACTAGCTGGAGGTGTCTGGACGGGCAAATTTAACTCTCATTTCCCACCAGGAAGAGGAAATAACCAAAGGCTCAGCGTGCCGTGCCGGAACCAGATTAGGGCCTGAAGCCATCCTGCGGTGTTGCGGCCAGCTCAAAAGAAAGCGAGTTGAAGAAAGGAGCTCAGGGGCACTGTAATTCACAAACCTGCAGAGTTATAAATGACAGCTATCGTCCAAAAATATACTGAAGTAAGGCTGCCAAGAGGACTTGAAAGCGGGGCAGAATTGCAGGAAACCGATTTCAGGAGGTAGACTGGAATTGCACTGAAAGCATAGGAAAAGAGGCAGAACGCCCACAATGATGCACTTGGCCAAAAAGGGCGTATGTGTTTTTTCCTGAATATATTCAGGAAAAAACGCATACACCCTTTTTGGCCAACCAAGCAAGCTTGCAAAGGAAATCTGCACTACAATGAAGTCTCACTTCCCCCCGGTCAAAAGGGCCATCTGAAAAAAGTGTAAAATCCAGAAAGGCAGGACAGGCCATGGAGAACTGGGAGCCTTGTTATGCTGATGGGCGGGATGTAAATTGCCAACAGACACTCGGGAGAAGTGTATGGTGTTTCCTGAAACATCTAAAAAACAAAGCAACAGAGCCTAGGGCACTTCCACTTATGGTCCTATAGCTTAGGGAAATTAAAATCAAAAAGACACAGCCACCCCAAAGTTTGGGACGCCTCTGTTTACAAGAACCTCGTTTACCGTACAAGTTCAATATCACAGAAAGTGAAAAATGGATAAAGAACTTGTGGTACTTACGTACAATGCAGTATCACTCAGCAATGAAATCTATGTCATCAGGCCCGTAGCAGCATAATGAGTGGATTCAGGTACGATGATTCTCACTGAAATAAGTCACACAGAAAAAGAAACATCATAAGATATCACTAATACACGGAATGTAAACTTGGCTACACAGGAACTGAATTCCAAAACAGAACAGGGTCTCAAATTTAGAAAACCAACTTATGCTTGCTTAAGGGGAAAGGTGAGTTGGGGTGCTGCATAAAACCAGAGATTGAAATGGGCACAGATAAAGTTCCTTAAGCCAAATATGGACTAGACAAGAGCTACTCCTTGCTCAACGAAATGGACTCAACACCGCATATTAAACGCCTAAGAATGTACCTGACTAGTAAGTATCTTAAAACCTATGGATTGCTATGTCTCCAAAAGAGAATCAAGCGTGTGTACAGGGGCATAAACGCAGCAGTGATAGGATTGGAGAGGTTCGGTGAGCAAATGAAGACCCTTTGAAGTCATATTGCATGGTACCCATTCCACGGGTCTCAACTCTCCAGGTTTAAGGTATTCTTCCTTCAGCTAAAACATGCATGTGGAACCCAGAGTATGATCAACCATGTGAACGGGAGACGTGTTCAAATATGTCTCAGTTTTCCTCCCCTGGTACTCGGGTGCAACATTCCAGATGCTTTAGTAACACTCTCCCCACTTGGAGAGTCAGCGCCTTTAACCTCCTGTTTGGCCCAGTTTGCAATTTCTGCGGAAGATGAACAGGAATAGGGAACACCAATGAGAGATTAGCTGGAGGTGTCTGGACGGGCAAATTTAACTCTCATTTCCCACCAGGAAGAGGAAATAACCAAAGGCTCAGCGTGCCGGGCCGGAACCAGATTAGGGCCTGAAGCCATCCTGCGGTGTTGCGGCCAGCTCAAAAGAAAGCGAGTTGAAGAAAGGAGCTCAGGGGAACTGTAATTCACAAACCTGCAGAGTTATAAATGACAGCTATCGTCCAAAAATATACTGAAGTAAGGCTGCCAAGAGGACTTGAAAGCGGGGCAGAATTGCAGGAAACCGATTTCAGGAGGTAGACTGGAATTGCATTGAAAGCATAGGAAAAGAGGCAGAACGCCCACAATGATGCACTTGGCCAAAAAGGGCGTATGCGTTTTTTCCTGAATATATTCAGGAAAAAACGCATACGCCCTTTTTGGCCAACCAAGCAAGCTTGCAAAGGAAATCTGCACTACAATGAAGTCTCACTTCCCCCCGGTCAAAAGGGCCATCTGAAAAAAGTGTAAAATCCAGAAAGGCAGGACAGGCCATGGAGAACTGGGAGCCTTGTTATGCTGATGGGCGGGATGTAAATTGCCAACAGACACTCGGGAGAAGTGTATGGTGTTTCCTGAAACATCTAAACAACAAAGCAACAGAGCCTAGGGCACTTCCACTTATGGTCCTATAGCTTAGGGAAATTAAAATCAAAAAGACACAGCCACCCCAAAGTTTGGGACGCCTCTGTTTACAAGAACCTCGTTTACCGTACAAGTTCAATATCACAGAAAGTGAAAAATGGATAAAGAACTTGTGGTACTTACGTACAATGCAGTATCACTCAGCAATGAAATCTATGTCATCAGGCCCGTAGCAGCATAATGAGTGGATTCAGGTACGATGATTCTCACTGAAATAAGTCACACAGAAAAAGAAACATCATAAGATATCACTAATACACGGAATGTAAACTTGGCTACACAGGAACTGAATTCCAAAACAGAACAGGGTCTCAAATTTAGAAAACCAACTTATGCTTGCTTAAGGGGAAAGGTGAGTTGGGGTGCTGCATAAAACCAGAGATTGAAATGAGCACAGATAAAGTTCCTTAAGCCAAATATGGACTAGACAAGAGCTACTCCTTGCTCAACGAAATGGACTCAACACCGCATATTAAACGCCTAAGAATGTACCTGACTAGTAAGTATCTTAAAACCTATGGATTGCTATGTCTCCAAAAGAGAATCAAGCGTGTGTACAGGGGCATAAACGCAGCAGTGATAGGATTGGAGAGGTTCGGTGAGCAAATGAAGACCCTTTGAAGTCATATTGCATGGTACCCATTCCACGGGTCTCAACTCTCCAGGTTTAAGGTATTCTTCCTTCAGCTAAAACATGCATGTGGAACCCAGAGTATGATCAACCATGTGAAGGGGAGACGTGTTCAAATACGTCTCAGTTTTCCTCCCCTGGTACTCGGGTGCAACATTCCAGACGCTTTACTAACACTCTCCCCACTTGGAGAGTCAGCGCCTTTAACCTCCTGTTTGGCCCAGTTTGCAATTTCTGTGGAAGATGAACAGGAATAGGGAACACCAATGAGAGACTAGCTGGAGGTGTCTGGACGGGCAAATTTAACTCTCATTTCCCACCAGGAAGAGGAAATAACCAAAGGCTCAGCGTGCCGTGCCGGAACCAGATTAGGGCCTGAAGCCATCCTGCGGTGTTGCGGCCAGCTCAAAAGAAAGCGAGTTGAAGAAAGGAGCTCAGGGGAACTGTAATTCACAAACCTGCAGAGTTATAAATGACAGCTATCGTCCAAAAATATACTGAAGTAAGGCTGCCAAGAGGACTTGAAAGCGGGGCAGAATTGCAGGAAACCGATTTCAGGAGGTAGACTGGAATTGCATTGAAAGCATAGGAAAAGAGGCAGAACGCCCACAATGATGCACTTGGCCAAAAAGGGCGTATGTGTTTTTTCCTGAATATATTCAGGAAAAAACGCATACGCCCTTTTTGGCCAACCAAGCAAGCTTGCAAAGGAAATCTGCACTACAATGAAGTCTCACTTCCCCCCGGTCAAAAGGGCCATCTGAAAAAAGTGTAAAATCCAGAAAGGCAGGACAGGCCATGGAGAACTGGGAGCCTTGTTATGCTGATGGGCGGGATGTAAATTGCCAACAGCCACTCGGGAGAAGTGTATGGTGTTTCCTGAAACATCTAAAAAACAAAGCAACAGAGCCTAGGGCACTTCCACTTATGGTCCTATAGCTTAGGGAAATTAAAATCAAAAAGACACAGCCACCCCAAAGTTTGGGACGCCTCTGTTTACAAGAACCTCGTTTACCATACAAGTTCAATATCACAGAAAGTGAAAAATGGATAAAGAAGTTGTGGTACTTACGTACAATGCAGTATCACTCAGCAATGAAATCTATGTCATCAGGCCCGTAGCAGCATAATGAGTGGATTCAGGTACGATGATTCTCACTGAAATAAGTCACACAGAAAAAGAAACATCATAAGATATCAGTAATACACGGAATGTAAACTTGGCTACACAGGAACTGAATTACAGAACAGAACAGGGTCTCAAATTTAGAAAACCAACTTATGCTTGCTTAAGGGGAAAGGTGAGTTGGGGTGCTGCATAAAACCAGAGATTGAAACGAGCACAGATAAAGTTCCTTAAGCCAAATATGGAATAGACAAGAGCTACTCCTTGCTCAACGAAATGGACTCAACACCCCATATTAAACGCCTAAGAATGTACCTGACTAGTAAGTATCTTAAAACCTATGGATTGCTATGTCTCCAAAAGAGAATCAAGTGTGTGTACAGGGGCATAAACGCAGCAGTGATAGGATTGGAGAGGTTCGGTGAGCAAATGAAGACCCTTTGAAGTCATATTGCATGGTACCCATTCCACGGGTCTCAACTCTCCAGGTTTAAGGTATTCTTCCTTCAGCTAAAACATGCATGTGGAACCCAGAGTATGATCAACCATGTGAACGGGAGACGTGTTCAAATATGTCTCAGTTTTCCTCCCCTGGTACTCGGGTGCAACATTCCAGATGCTTTACTAACACTCTCCCCACTTGGAGAGTCAGCGCCTTTAACCTCCTATTTGGCCCAGTTTGCAATTTCTGCGGAAGATGAACAGGAATAGGGAACACCAATGAGAGACTAGCTGGAGGTGTCTGGACGGGCAAATTTAACTCTCATTTCCCACCAGGAAGAGGAAATAACCAAAGGCTCAGCGTGCCGGGCCGGAACCAGATTAGGGCCTGAAGCCATCCTGCGGTGTTGCGGCCAGCTCAAAAGAAAGCAAGTTGAAGAAAGGAGCTCAGGGGCACTGTAATTCACAAACCTGCAGAGTTATAAATGACAGCTATCGTCCAAAAATATACTGAAGTAAGGCTGCCAAGAGGACTTGAAAGCGGGACAGAATTGCAGGAAACCGATTTCAGGAGGTAGACTGGAATTGCATTGAAAGCATAGGAAAAGAGGCAGAACGCCCACAATGATGCACTTGGCCAAAAAGGGCGTATGCGTTTTTTCCTGAATATATTCAGGAAAAAACGCATACACCCTTTTTGGCCAACCAAGCAAGCTTGCAAAGGAAATCTGCACTACAATGAAGTCTCACTTCCCCCCGGTCAAAAGGGCCATCTGAAAAAAGTGTAAAATCCAGAAAGGCAGGACAGGCCATGGAGAACTGGGAGCCTTGTTATGCTGATGGGCGGGATGTAAATTGCCAACAGACACTCGGGAGAAGTGTATGGTGTTTCCTGAAACATCTAAAAAACAAAGCAACAGAGCCTAGGGCACTTCCACTTATGGTCCTATAGCTTAGGGAAATTAAAATCAAAAAGACACAGCCACCCCAAAGTTTGGAACGCCTCTGTTTACAAGAACCTCGTTTACCGTACAAGTTCAATATCACAGAAAGTGAAAAATGGATAAAGAACTTGTGGTACTTACGTACAATGCAGTATCACTCAGCAATGAAATCTATGTCATCAGGCCCGTAGCAGCATAATGAGTGGATTCAGGTACGATGATTCTCACTGAAATAAGTCACACAGAAAAAGAAACATCATAAGATATCAGTAATACACGGAATGTAAACTTGGCTACACAGGAACTGAATTACAGAACAGAACAGGGTCTCAAATTTAGAAAACCAACTTATGCTTGCTTAAGGGGAAAGGTGAGTTGGGGTGCTGCATAAAACCAGAGATTGAAACGAGCACAGATAAAGTTCCTTAAGCCAAATATGGAATAGACAAGAGCTACTCCTTGCTCAACGAAATGGACTCAACACCCCATATTAAACGCCTAAGAATGTACCTGACTAGTAAGTATCTTAAAACCTATGGATTGCTATGTCTCCAAAAGAGAATCAAGCGTGTGTACAGGGGCATAAACGCAGCAGTGATAGGATTGGAGAGGTTCGGTGAGCAAATGAAGACCCTTTGAAGTCATATTGCATGGTACCCATTCCACGGGTCTCAACTCTCCAGGTTTAAGGTATTCTTCCTTCAGCTAAAACATGCATGTGGAACCCAGAGTATGATCAACCATGTGAACGGGAGACGTGTTCAAATATGTCTCAGTTTTCCTCCCCTGGTACTCGGGTGCAACATTCCAGATGCTTTACTAACACTCTCCCCACTTGGAGAGTCAGCGCCTTTAACCTCCTGTTTGGCCCAGTTTGCAATTTCTGCGGAAGATGAACAGGAATAGGGAACACCAATGAGAGACTAGCTGGAGGTGTCTGGACGGGCAAATTTAACTCTCATTTCCCACCAGGAAGAGGAAATAACCAAAGGCTCAGCGTGCCGTGCCGGAACCAGATTAGGGCCTGAAGCCATCCTGCGGTGTTGCGGCCAGCTCAAAAGAAAGCGAGTTGAAGAAAGGAGCTCAGGGGCACTGTAATTCACAAACCTGCAGAGTTATAAATGACAGCTATCGTCCAAAAATATACTGAAGTAAGGCTGCCAAGAGGACTTGAAAGCGGGGCAGAATTGCAGGAAACCGATTTCAGGAGGTAGACTGGAATTGCACTGAAAGCATAGGAAAAGAGGCAGAACGCCCACAATGATGCACTTGGCCAAAAAGGGCGTATGTGTTTTTTCCTGAATATATTCAGGAAAAAACGCATACACCCTTTTTGGCCAACCAAGCAAGCTTGCAAAGGAAATCTGCACTACAATGAAGTCTCACTTCCCCCCGGTCAAAAGGGCCATCTGAAAAAAGTGTAAAATCCAGAAAGGCAGGACAGGCCATGGAGAACTGGGAGCCTTGTTATGCTGATGGGCGGGATGTAAATTGCCAACAGACACTCGGGAGAAGTGTATGGTGTTTCCTGAAACATCTAAACAACAAATCAACAGAGCCTAGGGCACTTCCACTTATGGTCCTATAGCTTAGGGAAATTAAAATCAAAAAGACACAGCCACCCTAAAGTTTGGGACGCCTCTGTTTACAAGAACCTCGTTTACCGTACAAGTTCAATATCACAGAAAGTGAAAAATGGATAAAGAACTTGTGGTACTTACGTACAATGCAGTATCACTCAGCAATGAAATCTATGTCATCAGGCCCGTAGCAGCATAATGAGTGGATTCAGGTACGATGATTCTCACTGAAATAAGTCACACAGAAAAAGAAACATCATAAGATATCACTAATACACGGAATGTAAACTTGGCTACACAGGAACTGAATTCCAAAACAGAACAGGGTCTCAAATTTAGAAAACCAACTTATGCTTGCTTAAGGGGAAAGGTGAGTTGGGGTGCTGCATAAAACCAGAGATTGAAATGGGCACAGATAAAGTTCCTTAAGCCAAATATGGAATAGACAAGAGCTACTCCTTGCTCAACGAAATGGACTCAACACCGCATATTAAACACCTAAGAATGTACCTGACTAGTAAGTATCTTAAAACCTATGGATTGCTATGTCTCCAAAAGAGAATCAAGCGTGTGTACAGGGGCATAAACGCAGCAGTGATAGGATTGGAGAGGTTCGGTGAGCAAATGAAGACCCTTTGAAGTCATATTGCATGGTACCCATTCCACGGGTCTCAACTCTCCAGGTTTAAGGTATTCTTCCTTCAGCTAAAACATGCATGTGGAACCCAGAGTATGATCAACCATGTGAACGGGAGACGTGTTCAAATATGTCTCAGTTTTCCTCCCCTGGTACTCGGGTGCAACATTCCAGATGCTTTAGTAACACTCTCCCCATTTGGAGAGTCAGCGCCTTTAACCTCCTGTTTGGCCCAGTTTGCAATTTCTGCGGAAGATGAACAGGAATAGGGAACACCAATGAGAGACTAGCTGGAGGTGTCTGGACGGGCAAATTTAACTCTCATTTCCCACCAGGAAGAGGAAATAACCAAAGGCTCAGCGTGCCGGGCCGGAACCAGATTAGGGCCTGAAGCCATCCTGCGGTGTTGCGGCCAGCTCAAAAGAAAGCGAGTTGAAGAAAGGAGCTCAGGGGAACTGTAATTCACAAACCTGCAGAGTTATAAATGACAGCTATCGTCCAAAAATATACTGAAGTAAGGCTGCCAAGAGGACTTGAAAGCGGGGCAGAATTGCAGGAAACCGATTTCAGGAGGTAGACTGGAATTGCATTGAAAGCATAGGAAAAGAGGCAGAACGCCCACAATGATGCACTTGGCCAAAAAGGGCGTATGCGTTTTTTCCTGAATATATTCAGGAAAAAACGCATACGCCCTTTTTGGCCAACCAAGCAAGCTTGCAAAGGAAATCTGCACTACAATGAAGTCTCACTTCCCCCCGGTCAAAAGGGCCATCTGAAAAAAGTGTAAAATCCAGAAAGGCAGGACAGGCCATGGAGAACTGGGAGCCTTGTTATGCTGATGGGCGGGATGTAAATTGCCAACAGACACTCGGGAGAAGTGTATGGTGTTTCCTGAAACATCTAAACAACAAAGCAACAGAGCCTAGGGCACTTCCACTTATGGTCCTATAGCTTAGGGAAATTAAAATCAAAAAGACACAGCCACCCCAAAGTTTGGGACGCCTCTGTTTACAAGAACCTCGTTTACCGTACAAGTTCAATATCACAGAAAGTGAAAAATGGATAAAGAACTTGTGGTACTTACGTACAATGCAGTATCACTCAGCAATGAAATCTATGTCATCAGGCCCGTAGCAGCATAATGAGTGGATTCAGGTACGATGATTCTCACTGAAATAAGTCACACAGAAAAAGAAACATCATAAGATATCACTAATACACGGAATGTAAACTTGGCTACACAGGAACTGAATTCCAAAACAGAACAGGGTCTCAAATTTAGAAAACCAACTTATGCTTGCTTAAGGGGAAAGGTGAGTTGGGGTGCTGCATAAAACCAGACATTGAAATGAGCACAGATAAAGTTCCTTAAGCCAAATATGGACTAGACAAGAGCTACTCCTTGCTCAACGAAATGGACTCAACACCGCATATTAAACGCCTAAGAATGTACCTGACTAGTAAGTATCTTAAAACCTATGGATTGCTATGTCTCCAAAAGAGAATCAAGCGTGTGTACAGGGGCATAAACGCAGCAGTGATAGGATTGGAGAGGTTCGGTGAGCAAATGAAGACCCTTTGAAGTCATATTGCATGGTACCCATTCCACGGGTCTCAACTCTCCAGGTTTAAGGTATTCTTCCTTCAGCTAAAACATGCATGTGGAACCCAGAGTATGATCAACCATGTGAATGGGAGACGTGTTCAAATACGTCTCAGTTTTCCTCCCCTCGTACTCGGGTGCAACATTCCAGACGCTTTACTAACACTCTCCCCACTTGGAGAGTCAGCGCCTTTAACCTCCTGTTTGGCCCAGTTTGCAATTTCTGTGGAAGATGAACAGGAATAGGGAACACCAATGAGAGACTAGCTGGAGGTGTCTGGACGGGCAAATTTAACTCTCATTTCCCACCAGGAAGAGGAAATAACCAAAGGCTCAGCGTGCCGTGCCGGAACCAGATTAGGGCCTGAAGCCATCCTGCGGTGTTGCGGCCAGCTCAAAAGAAAGCGAGTTGAAGAAAGGAGCTCAGGGGAACTGTAATTCACAAACCTGCAGAGTTATAAATGACAGCTATCGTCCAAAAATATACTGAAGTAAGGCTGCCAAGAGGACTTGAAAGCGGGGCAGAATTGCAGGAAACCGATTTCAGGAGGTAGACTGGAATTGCATTGAAAGCATAGGAAAAGAGGCAGAACGCCCACAATGATGCACTTGGCCAAAAAGGGCGTATGTGTTTTTTCCTGAATATATTCAGGAAAAAACGCATACGCCCTTTTTGGCCAACCAAGCAAGCTTGCAAAGGAAATCTGCACTACAATGAAGTCTCACTTCCCCCCGGTCAAAAGGGCCATCTGAAAAAAGTGTAAAATCCAGAAAGGCAGGACAGGCCATGGAGAACTGGGAGCCTTGTTATGCTGATGGGCGGGATGTAAACTGCCAAAAGACACTCAGGAGAAGTGTATGGTGTTTCCTGAAACATCTAAAAAACAAAGCAACAGAGCCTAGGGCACTTCCACTTATGGTCCTATAGCTTAGGGAAATTAAAATCAAAAAGACACAGCCACCCCAAAGTTTGGGACGCCTCTGTTTACAAGAACCTCGTTTACCGTACAAGTTCAATATCACAGAAAGTGAAAAATGGATAAAGAAGTTGTGGTACTTACGTACAATGCAGTATCACTCAGCAATGAAATCTATGTCATCAGGCCCGTAGCAGCATAATGAGTGGATTCAGGTACGATGATTCTCACTGAAATAAGTCACACAGAAAAAGAAACATCATAAGATATCAGTAATACACGGAATGTAAACTTGGCTACACAGGAACTGAATTACAGAACAGAACAGGGTCTCAAATTTAGAAAACCAACTTATGCTTGCTTAAGGGGAAAGGTGAGTTGGGGTGCTGCATAAAACCAGAGATTGAAACGAGCACAGATAAAGTTCCTTAAGCCAAATATGGAATAGACAAGAGCTACTCCTTGCTCAACGAAATGGACTCAACACCCCATATTAAACGCCTAAGAATGTACCTGACTAGTAAGTATCTTAAAACCTATGGATTGCTATGTCTCCAAAAGAGAATCAAGTGTGTGTACAGGGGCATAAACGCAGCAGTGATAGGATTGGAGAGGTTCGGTGAGCAAATGAAGACCCTTTGAAGTCATATTGCATGGTACCCATTCCACGGGTCTCAACTCTCCAGGTTTAAGGTATTCTTCCTTCAGCTAAAACATGCATGTGGAACCCAGAGTATGATCAACCATGTGAACGGGAGACGTGTTCAAATATGTCTCAGTTTTCCTCCCCTGGTACTCGGGTGCAACATTCCAGATGCTTTACTAACACTCTCCCCACTTGGAGAGTCAGCGCCTTTAACCTCCTATTTGGCCCAGTTTGCAATTTCTGCGGAAGATGAACAGGAATAGGGAACACCAATGAGAGACTAGCTGGAGGTGTCTGGACGGGCAAATTTAACTCTCATTTCCCACCAGGAAGAGGAAATAACCAAAGGCTCAGCGTGCCGGGCCGGAACCAGATTAGGGCCTGAAGCCATCCTGCGGTGTTGCGGCCAGCTCAAAAGAAAGCAAGTTGAAGAAAGGAGCTCAGGGGCACTGTAATTCACAAACCTGCAGAGTTATAAATGACAGCTATCGTCCAAAAATATACTGAAGTAAGGCTGCCAAGAGGACTTGAAAGCGGGACAGAATTGCAGGAAACCGATTTCAGGAGGTAGACTGGAATTGCATTGAAAGCATAGGAAAAGAGGCAGAACGCCCACAATGATGCACTTGGCCAAAAAGGGCGTATGCGTTTTTTCCTGAATATATTCAGGAAAAAACGCATACACCCTTTTTGGCCAACCAAGCAAGCTTGCAAAGGAAATCTGCACTACAATGAAGTCTCACTTCCCCCCGGTCAAAAGGGCCATCTGAAAAAAGTGTAAAATCCAGAAAGGCAGGACAGGCCATGGAGAACTGGGAGCCTTGTTATGCTGATGGGCGGGATGTAAATTGCCAACAGACACTCGGGAGAAGTGTATGGTGTTTCCTGAAACATCTAAACAACAAAGCAACAGAGCCTAGGGCACTTCCACTTATGGTCCTATAGCTTAGGGAAATTAAAATCAAAAAGACACAGCCACCCCAAAGTTTGGGACGCCTCTGTTTACAAGAACCTCGTTTACCGTACAAGTTCAATATCACAGAAAGTGAAAAATGGATAAAGAACTTGTGGTACTTACGTACAATGCAGTATCACTCAGCAATGAAATCTATGTCATCAGGCCCGTAGCAGCATAATGAGTGGATTCAGGTACGATGATTCTCACTGAAATAAGTCACACAGAAAAAGAAACATCATAAGATATCACTAATACACGGAATGTAAACTTGGCTACACAGGAACTGAATTCCAAAACAGAACAGGGTCTCAAATTTAGAAAACCAACTTATGCTTGCTTAAGGGGAAAGGTGAGTTGGGGTGCTGCATAAAACCAGAGATTGAAACGGGCACAGATAAAGTTCCTTAAGCCAAATATGGAATAGACAAGAGCTACTCCTTGCTCAACGAAATGGACTCAACACCCCATATTAAACGCCTAAGAATGTACCTGACTAGTAAGTATCTTAAAACCTATGGATTGCTATGTCTCCAAAAGAGAATCAAGCGTGTGTACAGGGGCATAAACGCAGCAGTGATAGGATTGGAGAGGTTCGGTGAGCAAATGAAGACCCTTTGAAGTCATATTGCATGGTACCCATTCCACGGGTCTCAACTCTCCAGGTTTAAGGTATTCTTCCTTCAGCTAAAACATGCATGTGGAACCCAGAGTATGATCAACCATGTGAACGGGAGACGTGTTCAAATATGTCTCAGTTTTCCTCCCCTGGTACTCGGGTGCAACATTCCAGATGCTTTACTAACACTCTCCCCACTTGGAGAGTCAGCGCCTTTAACCTCCTGTTTGGCCCAGTTTGCAATTTCTGCGGAAGATGAACAGGAATAGGGAACACCAATGAGAGACTAGCTGGAGGTGTCTGGACGGGCAAATTTAACTCTCATTTCCCACCAGGAAGAGGAAATAACCAAAGGCTCAGCGTGCCGGGCCGGAACCAGATTAGGGCCTGAAGCCATCCTGCGGTGTTGCGGCCAGCTCAAAAGAAAGCGAGTTGAAGAAAGGAGCTCAGGGGCACTGTAATTCACAAACCTGCAGAGTTATAAATGACAGCTATCGTCCAAAAATATACTGAAGTAAGGCTGCCAAGAGGACTTGAAAGCGGGGCAGAATTGCAGGAAACCGATTTCAGGAGGTAGACTGGAATTGCATTGAAAGCATAGGAAAAGAGGCAGAACGCCCACAATGATGCACTTGGCCAAAAAGGGCGTATGTGTTTTTTCCTGAATATATTCAGGAAAAAACGCATACACCCTTTTTGGCCAACCAAGCAAGCTTGCAAAGGAAATCTGCACTACAATGAAGTCTCACTTCCCCCCGGTCAAAAGGGCCATCTGAAAAAAGTGTAAAATCCAGAAAGGCAGGACAGGCCATGGAGAACTGGGAGCCTTGTTATGCTGATGGGCGGGATGTAAATTGCCAACAGACACTCGGGAGAAGTGTATGGTGTTTCCTGAAACATCTAAACAACAAAGCAACAGAGCCTAGGGCACTTCCACTTATGGTCCTATAGCTTAGGGAAATTAAAATCAAAAAGACACAGCCACCCCAAAGTTTGGGACGCCTCTGTTTACAAGAACCTCATTTACCGTACAAGTTCAATATCACAGAAAGTGAAAAATGGATAAAGAACTTGTGGTACTTACGTACAATGCAGTATCACTCAGCAATGAAATCTATGTCATCAGGCCCGTAGCAGCATAATGAGTGGATTCAGGTACGATGATTCTCACTGAAATAAGTCACACAGAAAAAGAAACATCATAAGATATCACTAATACACGGAATGTAAACTTGGCTACACAGGAACTGAATTCCAAAACAGAACAGGGTCTCAAATTTAGAAAACCAACTTATGCTTGCTTAAGGGGAAAGGTGAGTTGGGGTGCTGCATAAAACCAGAGATTGAAATGGGCACAGATAAAGTTCCTTAAGCCAAATATGGAATAGACAAGAGCTACTCCTTGCTCAACGAAATGGACTCAACACCCCATATTAAACGCCTAAGAATGTACCTGACTAGTAAGTATCTTAAAACCTATGGATTGCTATGTCTCCAAAAGAGAATCAAGCGTGTGTACAGGGGCATAAACGCAGCAGTGATAGGATTGGAGAGGTTCGGTGAGCAAATGAAGACCCTTTGAAGTCATATTGCATGGTACCCATTCCACGGGTCTCAACTCTCCAGGTTTAAGGTATTCTTCCTTCAGCTAAAACATGCATGTGGAACCCAGAGTATGATCAACCATGTGAACGGGAGACGTGTTCAAATATGTCTCAGTTTTCCTCCCCTGGTACTCGGGTGCAACATTCCAGATGCTTTAGTAACACTCTCCCCACTTGGAGAGTCAGCGCCTTTAACCTCCTGTTTGGCCCAGTTTGCAATTTCTGCGGAAGATGAACAGGAATAGGGAACACCAATGAGAGACTAGCTGGAGGTGTCTGGACGGGCAAATTTAACTCTCATTTCCCACCAGGAAGAGGAAATAACCAAAGGCTCAGCGTGCCGGGCCGGAACCAGATTAGGGCCTGAAGCCATCCTGTGGTGTTGCGGCCAGCTCAAAAGAAAGCGAGTTGAAGAAAGGAGCTCAGGGGCACTGTAATTCACAAACCTGCAGAGTTATAAATGACAGCTATCGTCCAAAAATATACTGAAGTAAGGCTGTCAAGAGGACTTGAAAGCGGGGCAGAATTGCAGGAAACCGATTTCAGGAGGTAGACTGGAATTGCTTTGAAAGCATAGGAAAAGAGGCAGAACGTCCACAATGATGCACTTGGCCAAAAAGGGCGTATGCGTTTTTTCCTGAATATATTCAGGAAAAAATGCATACGCCCTTTTTGGCCAACCAAGCAAGCTTGCAAAGGAAATCTGCACTACAATGAAGTCTCACTTCCCCCCGGTCAAAAGGGCCATCTGAAAAAAGTGTAAAATCCAGAAAGGCAGGACAGGCCATGGAGAACTGGGAGCCTTGTTATGCTGATGGGCGGGATGTAAATTGCCAACAGACACTCGGGAGAAGTGTATGGTGTTTCCTGAAACATCTAAACAACAAAGCAACAGAGCCTAGGGCACTTCCACTTATGGTCCTATAGCTTAGGGAAATTAAAATCAAAAAGACACAGCCACCCCAAAGTTTGGGACGCCTCTGTTTACAAGAACCTCGTTTACCGTACAAGTTCAATATCACAGAAAGTGAAAAATGGATAAAGAACTTGTGGTACTTACGTACAATGCAGTATCACTCAGCAATGAAATCTATGTCATCAGGCCCGTAGCAGCATAATGAGTGGATTCAGGTACGATGATTCTCACTGAAATAAGTCACACAGAAAAAGAAACATCATAAGATATCACTAATACACGGAATGTAAACTTGGCTACACAGGAACTGAATTCCAAAACAGAACAGGGTCTCAAATTTAGAAAACCAACTTATGCTTGCTTAAGGGGAAAGGTGAGTTGGGGTGCTGCATAAAACCAGAGATTGAAATGGGCACAGATAAAGTTCCTTAAGCCAAATATGGAATAGACAAGAGCTACTCCTTGCTCAACGAAATGGACTCAACACCCCATATTAAACGCCTAAGAATGTACCTGACTAGTAAGTATCTTAAAACCTATGGATTGCTATGTCTCCAAAAGAGAATCAAGCGTGTGTACAGGGGCATAAACGCAGCAGTGATAGGATTGGAGAGGTTCGGTGAGCAAATGAAGACCCTTTGAAGTCATATTGCATGGTACCCATTCCACGGGTCTCAACTCTCCAGGTTTAAGGTATTCTTCCTTCAGCTAAAACATGCATGTGGAACCCAGAGTATGATCAACCATGTGAACGGGAGACGTGTTCAAATATGTCTCAGTTTTCCTCCCCTGGTACTCGGGTGCAACATTCCAGATGCTTTAGTAACACTCTCCCCACTTGGAGAGTCAGCGCCTTTAACCTCCTGTTTGGCCCAGTTTGCAATTTCTGCGGAAGATGAACAGGAATAGGGAACACCAATGAGAGACTAGCTGGAGGTGTCTGGACGGGCAAATTTAACTCTCATTTCCCACCAGGAAGAGGAAATAACCAAAGGCTCAGCGTGCCGGGCCGGAACCAGATTAGGGCCTGAAGCCATCCTGTGGTGTTGCGGCCAGCTCAAAAGAAAGCGAGTTGAAGAAAGGAGCTCAGGGGCACTGTAATTCACAAACCTGCAGAGTTATAAATGACAGCTATCGTCCAAAAATATACTGAAGTAAGGCTGTCAAGAGGACTTGAAAGCGGGGCAGAATTGCAGGAAACCGATTTCAGGAGGTAGACTGGAATTGCTTTGAAAGCATAGGAAAAGAGGCAGAACGTCCACAATGATGCACTTGGCCAAAAAGGGCGTATGCGTTTTTTCCTGAATATATTCAGGAAAAAATGCATACGCCCTTTTTGGCCAACCAAGCAAGCTTGCAAAGGAAATCTGCACTACAATGAAGTCTCACTTCCCCCCGGTCAAAAGGGCCATCTGAAAAAAGTGTAAAATCCAGAAAGGCAGGACAGGCCATGGAGAACTGGGAGCCTTGTTATGCTGATGGGCGGGATGTAAATTGCCAACAGACACTCGGGAGAAGTGTATGGTGTTTCCTGAAACATCTAAACAACAAAGCAACAGAGCCTAGGGCACTTCCACTTATGGTCCTATAGCTTAGGGAAATTAAAATCAAAAAGACACAGCCACCCCAAAGTTTGGGACGCCTCTGTTTACAAGAACCTCGTTTACCGTACAAGTTCAATATCACAGAAAGTGAAAAATGGATAAAGAACTTGTGGTACTTACGTACAATGCAGTATCACTCAGCAATGAAATCTATGTCATCAGGCCCGTAGCAGCATAATGAGTGGATTCAGGTACGATGATTCTCACTGAAATAAGTCACACAGAAAAAGAAACATCATAAGATATCACTAATACACGGAATGTAAACTTGGCTACACAGGAACTGAATTCCAAAACAGAACAGGGTCTCAAATTTAGAAAACCAACTTATGCTTGCTTAAGGGGAAAGGTGAGTTGGGGTGCTGCATAAAACCAGAGATTGAAATGGGCACAGATAAAGTTCCTTAAGCCAAATATGGACTAGACAAGAGCTACTCCTTGCTCAACGAAATGGACTCAACACCGCATATTAAACGCCTAAGAATGTACCTGACTAGTAAGTATCTTAAAACCTATGGATTGCTATGTCTCCAAAAGAGAATCAAGCGTGTGTACAGGGGCATAAACGCAGCAGTGATAGGATTGGAGAGGTTCGGTGAGCAAATGAAGACCCTTTGAAGTCATATTGCATGGTACCCATTCCACGGGTCTCAACTCTCCAGGTTTAAGGTATTCTTCCTTCAGCTAAAACATGCATGTGGAACCCAGAGTATGATCAACCATGTGAACGGGAGACGTGTTCAAATACGTCTCAGTTTTCCTCCCCTGGTACTCGGGTGCAACATTCCAGACGCTTTACTAACACTCTCCCCACTTGGAGAGTCAGCGCCTTTAACCTCCTGTTTGGCCCAGTTTGCAATTTCTGCGGAAGATGAACAGGAATAGGGAACACCAATGAGAGACTAGCTGGAGGTGTCTGGACGGGCAAATTTAACTCTCATTTCCCACCAGGAAGAGGAAATAACCAAAGGCTCAGCGTGCCGTGCCGGAACCAGATTAGGGCCTGAAGCCATCCTGCGGTGTTGCGGCCAGCTCAAAAGAAAGCGAGTTGAAGAAAGGAGCTCAGGGGCACTGTAATTCACAAACCTGTGGCGTTATAAATGACAGCTTTCGTCCAAAAATATACTGAAGTAAGGCTGCCAAGAGGACTTGAAAGCGGGGCAGAATTGCAGGAAACCGATTTCAGGAGGTAGACTGGAATTGCATTGAAAGCATAGGAAAAGAGGCAGAACGCCCACAATGATGCACTTGGCCAAAAAGGGCGTATGCGTTTTTTCCTGAATATATTCAGGAAAAAACGCATACGCCCTTTTTGGCCAACCAAGCAAGCTTGCAAAGGAAATCTGCACTACAATGAAGTCTCACTTCCCCCCGGTCAAAAGGGCCATCTGAAAAAAGTGTAAAATCCAGAAAGGCAGGACAGGCCATGGAGAACTGGGAGCCTTGTTATGCTGATGGGCGGGATGTAAATTGCCAACAGACACTCGGGAGAAGTGTATGGTGTTTCCTGAAACATCTAAACAACAAAGCAACAGAGCCTAGGGCACTTCCACTTATGGTCCTATAGCTTAGGGAAATTAAAATCAAAAAGACACAGCCACCCCAAAGTTTGGGACGCCTCTGTTTACAAGAACCTCGTTTACCGTACAAGTTCAATATCACAGAAAGTGAAAAATGGATAAAGAAGTTGTGGTACTTACGTACAATGCAGTATCACTCAGCAATGAAATCTATGTCATCAGGCCCGTAGCAGCATAATGAGTGGATTCAGGTACGATGATTCTCACTGAAATAAGTCACACAGAAAAAGAAACATCATAAGATATCACTAATACACGGAATGTAAACTTGGCTACACAGGAACTGAATTCCAAAACAGAACAGGGTCTCAAATTTAGAAAACCAACTTATGCTTGCTTAAGGGGAAAGGTGAGTTGGGGTGCTGCATAAAACCAGAGATTGAAATGAGCACAGATAAAGTTCCTTAAGCCAAATATGGACTAGACAAGAGCTACTCCTTGCTCAACGAAATGGACTGAACACCCCATATTAAACGCCTAAGAATGTACCTGACTAGTAAGTATCTTAAAACCTATGGATTGCTATGTCTCCAAAAGAGAATCAAGCGTGTGTACAGGGGCATAAACGCAGCAGTGATAGGATTGGAGAGGTTCGGTGAGCAAATGAAGACCCTTTGAAGTCATATTGCATGGTACCCATTCCACGGGTCTCAACTCTCCAGGTTTAAGGTATTCTTCCTTCAGCTAAAACATGCATGTGGAACCCAGAGTATGATCAACCATGTGAACGGGAGACGTGTTCAAATATGTCTCAGTTTTCCTCCCCTGGTACTCGGGTGCAACATTCCAGACGCTTTACTAACACTCTCCCCACTTGGAGAGTCAGCGCCTTTAACCTCCTGTTTGGCCCAGTTTGCAATTTCTGCGGAAGATGAACTGGAATAGTGAGAACCAATGAGAGACTAGCTGGAGGTGTCTGGACGGGCAAATTTAACTCTCATTTCCCACCAGGAAGAGGAAATAACCAAAGGCTCAGCGTGCCGTGCCGGAACCAGATTAGGGCCTGAGGCCATTCTGTGGTGTTGCGGCCAGCTCAAAAGAAAGCGAGTTGAAGAAAGGAGCTCAGGGGCACTGTAATTCACAAACCTGCAGAGTTATAAATGACAGCTATCGTCCAAAAATATACTGAAGTAAGGCTGCCAAGAGGACTTGAAAGCGGGGCAGAATTGCAGGAAACCGATTTCAGGAGGTAGACTGGAATTGCATTGAAAGCATAGGAAAAGAGGCAGAACGCCCACAATGATGCACTTGGCCAAAAAGGGCGTATGTGTTTTTTCCTGAATATATTCAGGAAAAAACGCATACGCCCTTTTTGGCCAACCAAGCAAGCTTGCAAAGGAAATCTGCACTACAATGAAGTCTCACTTCCCCCCGGTCAAAAGGGCCATCTGAAAAAAGTGTAAAATCCAGAAAGGCAGGACAGGCCATGGAGAACTGGGAGCCTTGTTATGCTGATGGGCGGGATGTAAATTGCCAACAGACACTTGGGAGAAGTGTATGGTGTTTCCTGAAACATCTAAACAACAAAGCAACAGAGCCTAGGGCACTTCCACTTATGGTCCTATAGCTTAGGGAAATTAAAATCAAAAAGACACAGCCACCCCAAAGTTTGGGACGCCTCTGTTTACAAGAACCTCGTTTACCGTACAAGTTCAATATCACAGAAAGTGAAAAATGGATAAAGAACTTGTGGTACTTACGTACAATGCAGTATCACTCAGCAATGAAATCTATGTCATCAGGCCCGTAGCAGCATAATGAGTGGATTCAGGTACGATGATTCTCACTGAAATAAGTCACACAGAAAAAGAAACATCATAAGATATCACTAATACACGGAATGTAAACTTGGCTACACAGGAACTGAATTCCAAAACAGAACAGGGTCTCAAATTTAGAAAACCAACTTATGCTTGCTTAAGGGG
Organism: Globicephala melas; assembly: GCF_963455315.2. Classification (NCBI taxonomy): domain Eukaryota; kingdom Metazoa; phylum Chordata; class Mammalia; order Artiodactyla; family Delphinidae; genus Globicephala; species Globicephala melas. The sequence continues at coordinate 7,285 of NW_027207666.1, read as the reverse complement.
AAAGGTGAGTTGGGGTGCTGCATAAAACCAGAGATTGAAATGAGCACAGATAAAGTTCCTTAAGCCAAATATGGACTAGACAAGAGCTACTCCTTGCTCAACGAAATGGACTCAACACCGCATATTAAACGCCTAAGAATGTACCTGACTAGTAAGTATCTTAAAACCTATGGATTGCTATGTCTCCAAAAGAGAATCAAGCGTGTGTACAGGGGCATAAACGCAGCAGTGATAGGATTGGAGAGGTTCGGTGAGCAAATGAAGACCCTTTGAAGTCATATTGCATGGTACCCATTCCACGGGTCTCAACTCTCCAGGTTTAAGGTATTCTTCCTTCAGCTAAAACATGCATGTGGAACCCAGAGTATGATCAACCATGTGAACGGGAGACGTGTTCAAATATGTCTCAGTTTTCCTCCCCTGGTACTCGGGTGCAACATTCCAGACGCTTTACTAACACTCTCCCCACTTGGAGAGTCAGCGCCTTTAACCTCCTGTTTGGCCCAGTTTGCAATTTCTGCGGAAGATGAACTGGAATAATGAGAACCAATGAGAGACTAGCAGGAGGTGTCTGGACGGGCAAATTTAACTCTCATTTCCCACCAGGAAGAGGAAATAACCAAAGGCTCAGCGTGCCGTGCCGGAACCAGATTAGGGCCTGAAGCCATTCTGTGGTGTTGCGGCCAGCTCAAAAGAAAGCGAGTTGAAGAAAGGAGCTCAGGGGCACTGTAATTCACAAACCTGCAGAGTTATAAATGACAGCTATCGTCCAAAAATATACTGAAGTAAGGCTGCCAAGAGGACTTGAAAGCGGGGCAGAATTGCAGGAAACCGATTTCAGGAGGTAGACTGGAATTGCTTTGAAAGCATAGGAAAAGAGGCAGAACGTCCACAGTGATGCACTTGGCCAAAAAGGGCGTATGCGTTTTTTCCTCAGGAAAAAACGCATACGCCCTTTTTGGCCAACCAAGCAAGCTTGCAAAGGAAATCTGCACTACAATGAAGTCTCACTTCCCCCCGGTCAAAAGGGCCATCTGAAAAAAGTGTAAAATCCAGAAAGGCAGGACAGGCCATGGAGAACTGGGAGCCTTGTTATGCTGATGGGCGGGATGTAAATTGCCAACAGACACTCGGGAGAAGTGTATGGTGTTTCCTGAAACATCTAAAAAACAAAGCAACAGAGCCTACGGCACTTCCACTTATGGTCCTATAGCTTAGGGAAATTAAAATCAAAAAGACACAGCCACCCCAAAGTTTGGGACGCCTCTGTTTACAAGAACCTCGTTTACCGTACAAGTTCAATATCACAGAAAGTGAAAAATGGATAAAGAACTTGTGGTACTTACGTACAATGCAGTATCACTCAGCAATGAAATCTATGTCATCAGGCCCGTAGCAGCATAATGAGTGGATTCAGGTACGATGATTCTCACTGAAATAAGTCACACAGAAAAAGAAACATCATAAGATATCACTAATACACGGAATGTAAACTTGGCTACACAGGAACTGAATTCCAAAACAGAACAGGATCTCAAATTTAGAAAACCAACTTATGATTGCTTAAGGGGAAAGGTGAGTTGGGGTGCTGCGTAAAACCAGAGATTGAAATGAGCACAGATAAAGTTCCTTAAGCCAAATATGGAATAGACAAGAGCTACTCCTTGCTCAACGAAATGGACTCAACACCGCATATTAAACGCCTAAGAATGTACCTGACTAGTAAGTATCTTAAAACCTATGGATTGCTATGTCTCCAAAAGAGAATCAAGCGTGTGTACAGGGGCATAAACGCAGCAGTGATAGGATTGGAGAGGTTCGGTGAGCAAATGAAGACCCTTTGAAGTCATATTGCATGGTACCCATTCCACGGGTCTCAACTCTCCAGGTTTAAGGTATTCTTCCTTCAGCTAAAACATGCATGTGGAACCCAGAGTATGATCAACCATGTGAACGGGAGACGTGTTCAAATATGTCTCAGTTTTCCTCCCCTGGTACTCGGGTGCAACATTCCAGATGCTTTACTAACACTCTCCCCACTTGGAGAGTCAGCGCCTTTAACCTCCTGTTTGGCCCAGTTTGCAATTTCTGCGGAAGATGAACAGGAATAGGGAACACCAATGAGAGACTAGCTGGAGGTGTCTGGACGGGCAAATTTAACTCTCATTTCCCACCAGGAAGAGGAAATAACCAAAGGCTCAGCGTGCCGTACCGGAACCAGATTAGGGCCTGAAGCCATCCTGCGGTGTTGCGGCCAGCTCAAAAGAAAGTGAGTTGAAGAAAGGAGCTCAGGGGCACTGTAATTCACAAACCTGCAGCGTTATAAATGACAGCTTTCGTCCAAAAATATACTGAAGTAAGGCTGCCAAGAGGACTTGAAAGCGGGGCAGAATTGCAGGAAACCGATTTCAGGAGGTAGACTGGAATTGCATTGAAAGCATAGGAAAAGAGGCAGAACGTCCACAATGATGCACTTGGCCAAAAAGGGCGTATGCGTTTTTTCCTGAATATATTCAGGAAAAAACGCATACGCCCTTTTTGGCCAACCAAGCAAGCTTGCAAAGGAAATCTGCACTACAATGAAGTCTCACTTCCCCCCGGTCAAAAGGGCCATCTGAAAAAAGTGTAAAATCCAGAAAGGCAGGACAGGCCATGGAGAACTGGGAGCCTTGTTATGCTGATGGGCGGGATGTAAATTGCCAACAGACACTCGGGAGAAGTGTATGGTGTTTCCTGAAACATCTAAAAAACAAAGCAACAGAGCCTAGGGCACTTCCACTTATGGTCCTATAGCTTAGGGAAATTAAAATCAAAAAGACACAGCCACCCCAAAGTTTGGGACGCCTCTGTTTACAAGAACCTCGTTTACCGTACAAGTTCAATATCACAGAAAGTGAAAAATGGATAAAGAACTTGTGGTACTTACGTACAATGCAGTATCACTCAGCAATGAAATCTATGTCATCAGGCCCATAGCAGCATAATGAGTGGATTCAGGTACGATGATTCTCACTGAAATAAGTCACACAGAAAAAGAAACATCATAAGATATCACTAATACACGGAATGTAAACTTGGCTACACAGGAACTGAATTCCAAAACAGAACAGGGTCTCAAATTTAGAAAACCAACTTATGCTTGCTTAAGGGGAAAGGTGAGTTGGGGTGCTGCATAAAACCAGAGATTGAAATGAGCACAGATAAAGTTCCTTAAGCCAAATATGGACTAGACAAGAGCTACTCCTTGCTCAACGAAATGGACTCAACACCCCATATTAAACGCCTAAGAATGTACCTGACTAGTAAGTATCTTAAAACCTATGGATTGCTATGTCTCCAAAAGAGAATCAAGCGTGTGTACAGGGGCATAAACGCAGCAGTGATAGGATTGGAGAGGTTCGGTGAGCAAATGAAGACCCTTTGAAGTCATATTGCATGGTACCCATTCCACGGGTCTCAACTCTCCAGGTTTAAGGTATTCTTCCTTCAGCTAAAACATGCATGTGGAACCCAGAGTATGATCAACCATGTGAACGGGAGACGTGTTCAAATACGTCTCAGTTTTCCTCCCCTGGTACTCGGGTGCAACATTCCAGACGCTTTACTAACACTCTCCCCACTTGGAGAGTCAGCGCCTTTAACCTCCTGTTTGGCCCAGTTTGCAATTTCTGCGGAAGATGAACAGGAATAGGGAACACCAATGAGAGACTAGCTGGAGGTGTCTGGACGGGCAAATTTAACTCTCATTTCCCACCAGGAAGAGGAAATAACCAAAGGCTCAGCGTGCCGTGCCGGAACCAGATTAGGGCCTGAAGCCATCCTGCGGTGTTGCGGCCAGGTCACAAGAAAGCGAGTTGAAGAAAGGAGCTCAGGGGCACTGTAATTCACAAACCTGCAGAGTTATAAATGACAGCTATCGTCCAAAAATATACTGAAGTAAGGCTGCCAAGAGGACTTGAAAGCGGGGCAGAATTGCAGGAAACCGATTTCAGGAGGTAGACTGGAATTGCATTGAAAGCATAGGAAAAGAGGCAGAACGTCCACAATGATGCACTTGGCCAAAAAGGGCGTATGCGTTTTTTCCTGAATATATTCAGGAAAAAACGCATACGCCCTTTTTGGCCAACCAAGCAAGCTTGCAAAGGAAATCTGCACTACAATGAAGTCTCACTTCCCCCCGGTCAAAAGGGCCATCTGAAAAAAGTGTAAAATCCAGAAAGGCAGGACAGGCCATGGAGAACTGGGAGCCTTGTTATGCTGATGGGCGGGATGTAAATTGCCAACAGACACTCGGGAGAAGTGTATGGTGTTTCCTGAAACATCTATACAACAAAGCAACAGAGCCTAGGGCACTTCCACTTATGGTCCTATAGCTTAGGGAAATTAAAATCAAAAAGACACAGCCACCCCAAAGTTTGGGACGCCTCTGTTTACAAGAACCTCGTTTACAGTACAAGTTCAACATCGCAGAAAGTGAAAAATGGATAAAGAACATGTGGTATTTACTTACAAAGCAGTATCACTCAGCAATGAAATCTATGTCATCAGGCCCTTAGCAGCACAATGAGTGGATTCAGGTATGATGATTCTAACTGAAATAAGACACACAGAAAAAAAAAACATCATAAGATATCAGTAATACACGGAATGTAAACTTGGCTACACAGGAACTGAATTACAGAACAGAACATGGTCTCAAATTTAGAAAACCAACTTATGCTTGCTTAAGGGGAAAGGTGAGTTGGGGTGCTGCATAAAACCAGAGATTGAAACGAGCACAGATAAAGTTCCTTAAGCCAAATATGGAATAGACAAGAGCTACTCCTTGCTCAATGAAATAGACTCAACACCGCATATTAAACGCCTAAGAATGTACCTGACTAGTAAGTATCTTAAAACCTATGGATTGCTATGTCTCCGAAAGAGAATCAAGCATGTGTACAGGGGCATAAACGCAGCAGTGATAGGATTGGAGAGGTTCGGTGAGCAAATGAAGACCCTTTGAAGTCATATTGCATGGTACCCATTCCACGGGTTTCAACTACCCAGGTTTAAGGTATTCTTCCTTCAGCTAAAACATGCATGTGGAACCTAGAGTATGATCAACCATGTGATCGGGAGACGTGTTCAAATATGTCTCAGTTTTCGTACCCTGGTACTCGGGTGCAACATTCCAGACGCTTTACTAACACTCTCCCGACTTGGAGAGTCCGTCCCTTTAATCTCCTGTTTGGCCCAGTTTGCAATTTCTGCGGAAGATGAACAAGAATAGGGAGAACCAATGAGAGACTAGCTGGAGGTGTCTGGGCGGGCAAATTTATCTCTCATTTCCCACCAGGAAGAGGAAATAACCAAAGGCTCAGCGTGCCGTGCCGGAACCAGATTAGGGCCTGATGCCATTCTGTGGTGTTGCGGCGAGCTAAAAAGAAAACGAGTTGAAGAAAGGAGCTCAGGGGCACTGTAATTCACAAACCTGCAGAGTTATAAATGACAGCTATCGTCCAAAAATATACTGAAGTAAGGCTGCCAAGAGGACTTGAAAGCGGGGCAGAATTGCAGGAAACCGATTTCAGGAGGTAGACTGGAATTGCTTTGAAAGCATAGGAAAAGAGGCAGAACGTCCACAATGATGCACTTGGCCAAAAAGGGCGTATGCGTTTTTTCCTGAATATATTCAGGAAAAAACGCATACGCCCTTTTTGGCCAACCAAGCAAGCTTGCAAAGGAAATCTGCACTACAATGAAGTCTCACTTCCCCCCGGTCAAAAGGGCCATCTGAAAAAAGTGTAAAATCCAGAAAGGCAGGACAGGCCATGGAGAACTGGGAGCCTTGTTATGCTGATGGGCGGGATGTAAATTGCCAACAGACACTCGGGAGAAGTGTATGGTGTTTCCTGAAACATCTAAAAAACAAAGCAACAGAGCCTAGGGCACTTCCACTTATGGTCCTATAGCTTAGGGAAATTAAAATCAAAAAGACACAGCCACCCCAAAGTTTGGGACGCCTCTGTTTACAAGAACCTCGTTTACCGTACAAGTTCAATATCACAGAAAGTGAAAAATGGATAAAGAACTTGTGGTACTTACGTACAATGCAGTATCACTCAGCAATGAAATCTATGTCATCAGGCCCGTAGCAGCATAATGAGTGGATTTAGGTACGATGATTCTCACTGAAATAAGTCACACAGAAAAAGAAACATCATAAGATATCACTAATACACGGAATGTAAACTTGGCTACACAGGAACTGAATTCCAAAACAGAACAGGGTCTCAAATTTAGAAAACCAACTTATGCTTGCTTAAGGGGAAAGGTGAGTTGGGGTGCTGCATAAAACCAGAGATTGAAATGAGCACAGATAAAGTTCCTTAAGCCAAATATGGACTAGACAAGAGCTACTCCTTGCTCAACGAAATGGACTCAACACCCCATATTAAACGCCTAAGAATGTACCTGACTACTAAGTATCTTAAAACCTATGGATTGCTATGTCTCCAAAAGAGAATCAAGCGTGTGTACAGGGGCATAAATGCAGCAGTGATAGGATTGGAGAGGTTCGGTGAGCAAATGAAGACCCTTTGAAGTCATACTGCATGGTACCCATTCCACGGGTCTCAACTCTCCAGGTTTAAGGTATTCTTCCTTCAGCTAAAACATGCATGTGGAACCCAGAGTATGATCAACCATGTGAACGGGAGACGTGTTCAAATATGTCTCAGTTTTCCTCCCCTGGTACTCGGGTGCAAAATTCCAGACGCTTTACTAACACTCTCCCCACTTGGAGAGTCAGCGCCTTTAACCTCCTGTTTGGCCCAGTTTGCAATTTCTGCAGAAGATGAACAGGAATAGGGAACACCAATGAGAGACTAGCTGGAGGTGTCTGGACGGGCAAATTTAACTCTCATTTCCCACCAGGAAGAGGAAATAACCAAAGGCTCAGCGTGCTGGGCCGGAACCAGATTAGGGCCTGAAGCCATCCTGCGGTGTTGCGGCCAGCTCAAAAGAAAGCGAGTTGAAGAAAGGAGCTCAGGGGCACTGTAATTCACAAACGTGCAGCGTTATAAATGACAGCTTTCGTCCAAAAATATACTGAAGTAAGGCTGCCAAGAGGACTTGAAAGCGGGGCAGAATTGCAGGAAACCGATTTCAGGAGGTAGACTGGAATTGCATTGAAAGCATAGGAAAAGAGGCAGAACGTCCACAATGATGCACTTGGCCAAAAAGGGCGTATGTGTTTTTTCCCTAATATATTCAGGAAAAAACGCATACGCCCTTTTTGGCC